>NW_022095803.1:0-114889 GCF_006542625.1 Nomascus leucogenys | reverse complement strand
AGCGTCTCATTCTGTCACCACAGGCTGGAGTGCAGTGGTACAATTGTGGTTCACAGCAGCCTGACTGCCTCAGCTCAGGTGATTCTCCTACCTCAGTCTCACAGGGTAGCTGGGACTACAGGTATGTGCCACTATGCCCGGCTAACTTTTTGTATTTTCTATAGAAACAAGGTTTCACCATGTTGCCCAGGCTGAACTCGAACTCCTGGGCTCAAGCAATCTGCCCACCTTGGCATCTCAAAGTGCTGGATTGGACATGAGCCAGCATGCCTGGCCCTGACTCCCACCTCTTTAAACACAATTTTTTTGCAACCCACTTCCTCCTTGTCTGATACTCATGGCTACTTATCTTTAAAAGTGGTATCTTACGTCCATTTCGTGACTCACCCCTACACACACTAACACGCATGCACACATACACACAGTTAAGAGCTACCTAAAAGTACACATTTCTTAAAACCATTCTACAAAAATGAAAAATGAGCTACCGATCCACTGGTAAGAATCCTTTTGAATCTCCCAACAATCTTCTACCACCAGTCACATTGCCAAAAATGACCAACAGACAATTGTCCCCAGCTGACTAATGTCCTCATCGTCAAGAATGGGATTTGCTGGCGGGTTTGGATCTGACATGAGTTGCAGCACTCTGATCAGCTCGTGGGGCCTAGGCCCTGTTTTAATTCAGAGCTGGTATTCTGCGGATCCCAGTACCTTCCCCTTCACTCTGCCGGTTTCATTAGGCAATTCTTCCCGATTAAATGCTCACTGTATGGGCAGGTTGCAAAGCCACAGTCCCTACCCCCAGCCCCGAGATGCCAGAGGGAAGTCAGCAGGCACCAATTATAGCTTTCATGTGTCTTTCTGGAAAGAAGGAGTTAAGTGTTATTGTATATATTTTTCTCTGTACGTGTCAGTGATTCTCTCGGGAAGCACAAGGCTCCTGCTCCCCCCGCCCACATACAATGAAAATTTCATGGGAAAGTTTATCCAGAGGAAGGATGGCAACGTTTGTTTTGTTTTCTCCTGAAGCCATGTGGGCTATTTTCCAATCGCATACTGCTGTCAGGAACGGAATCACGAATAAATCTAAGAAGCAAGGGAGGGGTAAAAATATAAACAAGGAGGAAAGAAAGAAGGGAATTAGAGAAATAAAGGGAGCTCCACATTTATTAAGAAAAAAGAAATAAATTGTTTTTTTACAAGTGACAGAAATTGGCCTACCAAAGGGCCTTTCCTACTTGTATCCCAAAACCAAACCCGCCAAGCTATGGGCATTTCATGGCTCTCTTGTGCCTCTAGTGGGCAAAGGTGGTCCATGGTTTTCCTTGAGTGGACAGCCAGGGTCTCTCTGCACTTGTCGGCCTTCTTATTACATCATGATTTTGATAAGCCCCATTAGCCAGCCAGGCAGCCAGGAGGAGGATGTCTTTCTCACTTGATGACTACACAATGAAGGAGTAATATATTTTAATTAAACACCATAAACCTATTGAGTGCTTAATTAATTTAACCGTCCTTTGGGGAATGAGCCATTTGAGGGGGTCAAAAGGAGTTGTTTCAATTCAAACAGCTTTACATAGTAATCCCATTCACTCGGCCTACAGCTACTGATTACACACAAAAATTAACATGTTAGTAAAATGCATATTCAGGCCTCTGGGGAAATTAAGATGCGCATGCACAGGGCATGATTAGCACAGCTATTGTTTCTCCCAACAATATAATTTAATGGGTTTTTAGAATTACAGGAAAGAGAGACTCGGTGCTGGTTTGAATTGATTATTTACCACAAAGCTTTGAAATATAGAAAAGATAGAAAAACATCTCAAGCCAAAAAGGCAGCAACAGGGCGGATGGGCTCAGAGCGAGTGTATCTCACTAAGGAGGTTGGCGGGATGAACTGATGGAGAGGCAGGCGGGCATCCCAACTCGACATAGCCCAGGGCAACAGGACCAAAGAGAGGCTTGCCTGGAAAAGCACAGTAAGGGCTGCCTGCCCAGGGAGGAGGAAATTATTTCATTTAATATGTAATCATATTATACATACAGTCTATTTCCCAGAAGTATCTAAGGCAGATTATGTTATTTAAACATACCAAAAGAATAAATTTTTAAAAGAATTTTTTTTAAAAAAAAGATAGGGAGTCAACGAGAAAGAACAAAGAGCAACTGAGTAAGGCAGTTACCACATTCACAAAGCAAATTTGTTCTGAGCTTCCTGGCAGCCAAGGAAAAGTGCCAAGTGCACTAGGATATGTGGTTCTCATTACTGTTGCCTTTAAAGGGATGTATAAGTTTGACTGAATAGACGTGTTTCCTTCCTCATGCAAATTGAGAGCAACTGATTTTGTAGTTACTTACAGAAAGGTCACTGAGTAAAGGACTGTCAATGTGTTTATCTGTTTATTTATTATTTATTTATTTATTTATTCTAAGGGTCTCGCTCTGTCACCCAGGCTGGAGTGCAGTGGCATGATCTCAGCTCACTGCAGCCTCAGCCTCTCGGATTCAAGCAATTCTCATGCCTCAGCTTTCCGGGTAGCTGGGACTACAGGTGCCTGCCACCATGCCCAGCTAATTTTTGTATTTTTAGTAGAGATGGGTTTCATTATGTTGGCCAGGCTGGTCTTGAACTCCCGCTTCAAGTGATCCACCCGTCTTGGCCTCCCAAAGTGCTGGGATTACAGGCGTGAGCCAACACACCCCCCCTGTCAATGTGTTTTAACGACAGCTTAGCAAAATATACAGAAATGTTCTTCAGAGCTTCTTTTGTCAGCACTCCATAAAGGCAAGCACAGAGGTTCAAGTTGAAACTCAAGAAAGCCATTTATGTAGGGAGGTAAAATAATACGGTCTAGATATATGTTTTTTGATAATCCTTCTTCAATCCCTATGGTAATGGTAACTTTAGGACCCAGACAACGAGGAAGCAAAGAGGACTTGGTCTTAAGATGGAATTTACGGACTTGTACAAGACCTCATAACTGGCCTGGTTGCCTTCAGTCTCTCCCTCCGTCCAAACAATCTATACCTGGCCAAGAAGTGAATCCTCCTGTAACATTTACTTTCATGTCCCTGTATTTGCTCAAAGATCCTCCAATGCCTCCTCTCTCCCACATGATCTATTTTCAGCCTCATCTCCCAACATCCCGACACACCCTGCACCAACCATGAAGGTCTTTCCTCATGCCCTCAACATGCCTTGTTTATCCCACCTCCGTTGCTCATGCCATCCCCCCATACCACCCTGACCTGCTTTTCTTCTGCTTTTCCACTTCTCGAATCCTCCTTCCTCCTCCAAAACTTTCCCATTCTTCTCAAAGACTAATTTTCCTATCTCAGCAACCTTTTTGTTGCCCCTGAGAAATAGCTTTTAATTGCCTACAAGGTCGTGTTCCTCCTCCTTACATAGTAACCCAGACCCTCCAGGCTGTGGAACTCCCCCTTTTCCCCAGATTCTCCACCGATGTTCAGCCCTCCACGCTCTGTCCTTTGCCCGTCCATCCGCCTTGCTGTCTAGCCTCTGCTTTCGACCTGGCAAACTCCTTCCCAAGACTCAGTGCGCTTAGACTTCTGGGAAGCTGTGTGCTGCCAGACTGAGGCGCCTTCTGCCCTCTGCTCCCAAAGCCGCCTGCACACACCTTTTCCCTAAGCAGCCACAGTTTCCTGTGAATGTTGAGGTCAGCTTCTTCTCTGCCAGCTCCTTGGTAACAGGTGGGGTGTTTTAGTGCCTTTTTCTTTTCTTAAATCTCCTGTGGCTGCTGGTGCATGGCACTTAATAGGACTCGGCAGATGCCACAGAACTACCTCATCGGCTGATCCTCCACCAGCAGCACACCCACCAGGCTCACAGTGCCTGCATGCCAGGGTGAGGGTGCCAGGGTGCCTGGGCTCCACTTCTCTGCGAGCCTTTGTGCGCCTCCTCAGCTGCCTACTGTTGTAGGAAGAACCTTCATTTCTCTGTGTCTATCCACCTGGCTACCCACTCTCCAATCCCTTATCTCTACTCTCGATGGCTTTTATTCGCCAAAAAAGCCTGGCAAAGAGGTACACGGAAACCAGGTCCATGGGACTAGATACAGAAAAAGAGACTGATGGAGAGGACCCAGAGGACATAAGTGACATGGTCTCTTCCCTCAGAGATGTTTTGACTCCAACAGCCTCCAGTCACTTGGAGCCAGAGAAGGCCCAAGGTCAAAAGGTGCTAAAGCCTGGTCCTTTGGCCAAACAAGCAAACCAGGTGACTCAGGTGACTCTACCAGGCTCATGTCAAAGTGATGGAGACAGGGATCCAGTTGGCTCCAGCCCAGGATATAGGGTTGGGACTCCCAAACAGAAGCGCCGAGGGTCTGGGAACTGAGGCCATGTCAGGATCGCTTTTGGGGCAGACTAGCAAGGCAGAGGACACTTCATGGTGGCCTCACAGGCTGGGACCAGGCTGGACTATGTCATCAGCAAGTTGTTGCCCCCACAACTCTGGCCTGCCTCTCCTCCTCCTGACTCTTCTTCTCCATTAACCATTTGGTGTCCACTTTTTTTTTTTTTTTTTGAGACGGAGTCTCGCTCTGTCACCCAGGCTGGAGTGCAATGGCGCAATCTTGGCTCACTGCAACCTCTGCCTCCCTGGTTCAAGCGATTCTCCTGTCTTAGCCTCTCGAGTAGCTGGGACTACAGGCATGTGCCACCACACCCAGCTAATTTTTGTATCTTTAGTAGAGACAGGGTTTCACTATGTCACTATGTTGGCCAGGCTGGTCTCAAACTCCTGACCTCAGGTGATCCACCTGCCTGGGCCTCCGAAAGTGCTGGGATTACAAGCTTGAGCCACTGCACCCGGCCTGGCGTCCACTCTTTTTCCACAGGATTCAGTAGATGCAAACACTTCAAGCCAAATATGTTCATAAGAAAGTCTCTCTGCTACTGGCTGAGGGGAAAGTGAGCAAAAGCTTCTCCTAAGCACACACTGAATTCTGGCTTCAGTCTGTCTGCTGCGTTCATTTTATTGGGCACATGACTCCCCCAAACAATCTGACAGACTGGCCAATCCTAGCCTGTCATGCTTTTGGGGTTGTAATCTGATCTCTCCCTCCCCATCTTTACCGCACTCCTTCACTACAGATAAGTACATGTACACTGTACTGCCTTTGGGCGGAACGTGTGGTTTGGGGCTGGAGCAGTTACAAAGCTACCAAAGATGTCAGCTCTTCATCCTGGGTAGATGAACCTCCACCCAAAGGGCAGTCCTCGACACTGCTGGGGAGAAACTCTCTGGGGGAAATTTGCATATTAGCCAAAAGTCTTTAAAAATGTATGCATTCTTAGGACTCTCAATTTAGGAATTTATGCCAAATAAATAAGCGTGGATAGGTTCAGAGATTCAGCTGTATAATCTTCCCAGGATTGTTTAGGGAAAAGCTGGAAACATGCTTAACCATAGATTGATTCCTTAATGAAATTATGGTACCTATTCAATGGAACACCAGCAGTCTAAGGTAGATTAATGTTTTTGGACAGAGAGAAAAAGTGTTCATTCCACATTATTAAATCAAAGCAGCATAGAATAAAATAGTAACTACAGTGCAATCCCATTTTATTTAAAAATAAATTTGTGCATGAAAAATGACATTTCAATCAGTGACAGACTGCATGTATGATAGTTATTCCATAAGATTATAATACTATATTTTTATGGTACCTCTTCTATGTTTAGATACACAAATGCTTACCGCTGTATTACAATTGCCTACATTCAGCACAGTAAGATGCTGTACAGGTTTGTAGCCTAGGAGCAATAGGCTATACCAAGTTTCTTAGGTGTGTAGTAGCCTATTCCATCTAGATTTGAGTAAGTCCACTCTATGGTGTTTGCACAATGATAAATGACCCATCAACACATTTCTCAAAAGGTATGCCCATCCTCAAGCAATGCATGACTGTATATATATGTATGTGAATGTACAGAGAAAGGTCTGGGAGGATAGTTACCATGATCTTCATAGCAGTTACTGTTATATAATGGAATCACCATGCTTTTCAAATGCGATGTTTCTGCTAATCTGCCATTCTAAAATTTCTAACAATAGAGTTGTGCTGCTTTTGTAAAAGGAAAAAGGCAACAGGAGTTATTTTTAATGATTTCTTTAAAATCCTGACCATGCAACTGTGGGATACCCTGCTTTTTATTATAAATATGATCTCTGGAATTTTTTTTTTTTGACACGGTCTCACTCTGTTGCCCAGGCTGGAGTGCAGTGGTGCAATCTCAGCTCACTGCAATCTCTGCCTCTCGGATTCAAGCAATTCTCCTGCCTCAGCCTCCCAAGTAGCTGGGATTACAGGTGCCCACCACCATGCCTGGCGAATTTTTGTTTTGTTTGTGTTTTTTGTTTGTTTGTTTGTTTTTAGTAGAGATGGGGTTTCACCATGTTGACCAGGCTGATCTCAAACTCCTGACCTCAAGTGATCCACCCGCCTCGGCCTCCCGAAGTACTGGGATTACAGGCATGAGCCACCACACCTGGCATGATCTCTGGATTCCATGGAACTGCTATCTTACTTGAGTTTCCTTTCTCAGCTAAGATGATTTGCCCCACATAATTGCCCTCTCCTCATCCCATACCCCAGTGGCCATCAGCTGCTCTGATAACCTTGAAACTTCCCCATCATTTTGAATGTGTGAGTACCCCCTTAGGGTTCAGTTTTTCCCAGGGAATCCAACTTGAAAACAGAGCACAGGTAAGGGGGGCTTTTGGAGACATTACCTAAAGGAACACCCATGGCATTTCTCTGCTTTAGAGACAGGGGAATCCAGCAGTTAAGAAAGCAGAGTTGGGGTAGTGGACTCAGCCAGTGGGTTCATCAAACAGGAGAGTCAAGGCAGTTGCTTAAATCAGAAGAAGTAACAGGCTGAAATGAAGGCAGTTAGGACAATGAAGCTAAGAATAGATCTCTAAGAGTTTAGATTCAAGACAGGAAATACTGGGTATCCATCCTCACATTCCTTTGAAGCAAGCCTTGGCATTTTTCTCCAGGCTTTAGAAAGTCTTTGAGATACCTAATGGGGCCAGACCAGAGATAGGGACAAAAAATGTCACTTCACTAGAAAGAACACCACATTTTCCTGAGCAAGGTACATATAGGTTAGTGGTGTAGATTAAAATGCCTCAAAGAAGACAGCATGGACAAGACTGTGACTGCCATCCAGTGTCCATTCTTTCCTTCTTTGCTAACAGAACCCCAATGTTAGCCAGGTGCCAATGCATTCAACCAAAAGACTACATTTTCCAGCCTCGCTTGCAAATAGTGTGGCCAAGAGGCCAAGTGCTGCCCAGTGAGTTGTACGTAAGTGTTAAGTGGGGCTTCCAGAAAAGCTCTCCAGGGGAGCTGACTCAGCTGGAAGTTTTGTCCACCTGTCCTCCCCTACTTGCTCCTTCCTCCTGCCCTGATGGTTGAAGCCCCAGCAACTTTCCTAAATCATGGGTGATTTTAGGATGGAAGCCTAGGTGGAGTGAAAAGACAGAAGCCTGGGTCTCTGTCATACCAGCTATGTCTGCCCTCTGGACTTCTTTTATATGAAAAAAAATTGCAATCTTAAGTCCCTGTTATTCTAGATTTTCTGCAATACATGGCCATTCCTATTCCTCGGTGCTACAGTGGGGTCAACAGTTACTCTGAAGGGAAAAACAAAGGAGGAAAGGAACTTGAAATTCTAAATTGTGGTGGCAAAGAAAGCCGGCAAATACTTCAAAGACTCCTTCTAGGCTTTTATGTGCTATTATTTAAAATCACAAATGCTGGCATTTATGCAACTGATGGAGGAAATGCATTAGTAGCACAGAGCTACTAATGGCAAGTTATTTCACTTAGAAGATGTTTAACACAGGTACCATAATTGTCACTTAATGGGTCAAGGGAACCAAGAGAGACTTGCCTTTGTGTGTTTGAGCCCCCTCTTTGCAGATCACAAATATTTCCTTTTATGTTTAGGAAATGTAATTATGTCTAATGCAAATTACAAGCCAGAATACCACCACAAAGCTTACTGCTTTTGTGCCAGTTTAGTCCTTTCATTGTTTAATAAATGCTGCAGTTCTCAAAAGGCAAAGCTTACCTCCCAAGACCTTTTGGAGAATGTTTAATCATGCCTTCCTCAAACCTAGTCAGTGAGTGTAACACTGATGTTGGACAAGGCTTCCAGATAGGTTTTTAACCACACCTTCCCCAAACTGAAGCTTTCTGCTACCTCTCTGTTGCCTCTTTCCTGCTTACCCTCTTCAGGTCTGGTGTCCCCTCGTCCAGGCAAAGCCCAATCTGGGCTCGTCTCTGGAATTCCCAAATGACCTACTGCTAACCTCATTCATAATAAGAGCTACCACCTATTGACTCCATGTTATGCCCCAGGTGTTGTGCTCATTAGTGCTTTGTGGGGACTATCTCGTAACCCTCATCAGATTCCTGTTCCTGTGAGGAAGGAACAGGGATCCTCAAATGAATGAGGATACCGAGGCTGAGAGAAGCTAACAACTTGTCCTCTGCCTTGTAGTTAGTGAAAGATGATGCGACAATTCAAACCCACATCATCTGGCCCTAGAGGCCAAGTCACACTATTTTGTAAACTAGTACAATCTCTTTAGATACTGTGTACTCACTACCTTTTCCCGTGCCCAGCATCCAGCAGGTACTCAGTAAATGCCAGCTGAATAAGTGCCTGGTCCAGCATCATTCATTCCTATCCCACTACACAGACTTGGGTTAAAAATTACCAGATAAGAGTGACAATTAGTCTCCATGCTTGGAAGAAGCAGCCCCAGAGAGATGTGGTTCAACTGGAGTCTGCTTACCAGGAACACAACCCACGGCTGAGGAAGGAAGCCCATTTCAACCATTTCAAGGTGCATCCTTAACTGCTGGGAGATACATGGTTAGAAAGAGATTCATATTTTTTCCTCATGATTCTTCACAGAGATGACATAGAACCAACAGTGGCTTGAAAACATAGAAGGAATAGCAACTGGAGGCTGGCCAGCCCTGTGCTCTGATTCTAGAAGACAATGGCTCCAAGCTCTGAACTGGATTTAGAGGGCATCCTTCAAGAGGCTCTGGACACTCCCGGGGCAATTTGGCTTGGGCTGGAACCAGAAAGGGCTCAACGAATAAAGAATTTCCTCAGCCTCACAGTGAAGCATTCCTGCCCTAGGAAGAACCAGGCAGAACCGAGCAGGAGAAGTGAAGTCCCAGGGGCAATGAAGAAGGCAGGCCTGTCCCTTGAGCCTCCAGACAGAACTACTCCACAAGGGCCTTCTGGTGTCTCTCTGTCTGTCTGTTTCTCTCCCTCTCTCTCTCTCTCTCCCTCTCCCTCTCTATATCCCTCTCTGAAACTATCTTGGCGAGCCCACACCAGCAGGGAGACAGCCCTCCAGCCTAGGCGCAGGAAATGGCCGCCATGACAGGCATCCTGCCAAGTGGGAAGCGTGGCTTCCAGCAGCAGCACCTGGCCTCCTGGCAACTGCTCAGCCAGGCTTGGAGAGGTGCCGGAGCTTTTTTGTTCCTGATTTTTGACATCTCCCCTACCCCACCCTCCACTTCATTTCTTTTTTCCCCAAAAAACCATCCTCTTAAAAGCCTCCCACTGTGGCCTTGTGAGGGACCGGATAGGGCCAGTCCTGAATGGCTGCCCTCTTCTTGTTACAAAAGCTATCCCTGACTCTTCAGTTAACCCCAGGCTAAAATCTAGCCTTCTTGAAACTGCAAGTTTCATTTGTGAAAAGAAAATGAAATCCCCTTTTCTCTAGCAGTGTAATGAGGCTGCTTTTGTTAAGGCTGTGTGTTTGGGGGCAGCTATCTGGCCCCACAGTGGACATAGGGCAGGACTGTCATCCATCTTCCCAGTGACCACTCTGAGATGTCAGCATCCTGAAGAGGGATGAGGTAGGCTGGGGACACAGAGGCCCATCACCTCCTTGGTGTTTCTCCTTTCTCATCCCCGACATCTGCAGTCACCAAGCTCTGCAAACTCCATGTCTGCAATAGCTGCTTTGCAGCCTCTTCTCTGTACCTGGCGCTAGAATGCCAGCCTTCAACATCTCTGGTCTGTGTTACTACAACAACAGCCTCCCACCTCTCCCCTTATCATCCCTCCTCCATGCTGCAGCCCTAAAGCACAGTGTGATCATGTCTCTCCGCTACTCAACTCCTCAGAACCACAGTCCAGCCCAAATCTACTTTTCCCTCCTCATCAGCATCTTGACAGTTCCTTCCCTGACTTCCTCTTGCACTCAGTCCCTTTGAGAACCATCTCCATGGACACTTTCAGTGGGTTTGTATTGTTGCCCCGGCCTAAAGTGTGTTTGCCACATTCTTGTTTGGTTTGCTCCCCATTCTTCAAAATCCAAATCAACATCTTCCCTTCCACCTACTGCAGGCTGAATGAATCACTCCCTCCTTTGAATTCTGTAACGTTTAATTCCTTTTTAACGTTTTGATTCCAATTTCCCTAATTGCCTCCCTCATGGGATTATGAGGTCTTTGAGTCAAGAGCCTGGGTACGAATTCATCCTTTGTATTCCCAGCACCAAATAAGGCACCTGTCCTATTTCGCATCAGACAGCTTTGGGAAATGGATGGCAATGATGGAGAAGAGGAGACTGTGTGCACAGATACTAACCTGTGAGCCAGGCTCAGGCAAAGGAGGAAAACTCACCTGAGACATCCAGAAAAACCCTCGTGGCCTCAGGTAGGAGTCCCCTGCCAGAGACAGGTCTTTGGCGAATGACAAGTCACCTCAGTGAGCTTGAACTTCAGAGCCTTCCCACTTCCCTTGGGCCAGATCCCTCACATTCCGGAGTCACGCCTCTCCATTTCTGCATTTGTTTCCTCAAACACCTTCTTCACCCTGACCTGCTCAGACGGCCTCCATTTCCAATTGCTTCCTAGCTGTGGGTTTGGTGCTGGTAGAAATGACCTTGGCCTACATCGGGCCTCTGAGTAACTTAACTTCCAGAAGAAAAGGCCTGGGATCTTTCTCTATCAGATACAATGCAAAAGACAGGACGATCACCTCCTGTGCAGGTCGTGTGGCATCAGGCTGTTACTGCGCAGTGCCGTGGGTTAGGGGAAAGGAGGATAGGATCTGGCCCACTCTGTGGCTCCTCTGTCACTACAAACTCATCTTGATGGAAACCAAATTTGTTAACTTCAGTTCCTCCATTTCAATTGCCTCTGATGGCTGATCAGTAACCGGGTTGTGCCAACTCACTTCCACAGTCACAAATATGCATCTCCCCCTACTCATTTCTACTTCCACTTAGCTAGGGCCCCTTCATCCTTCACCTGGGCTACTGAAGTGACCTTCTAGGAGATGACCTCCCAGCAGCCAGTCTCTCCTTCCCCTGTCTGGCCTTCACATTGAGCCAGTTGTCTTCCTAAAATACAAGCTGATTATGTCACTCTGCTGCTCAAAATCCTTCAATGGCTCCCCACTGCCTACAGAATAATGTTCAAACTCCTTCAATTGCCACTTGGATCCTCTAACAATGTAGTCCCAACTGATTTTTGTCACCGCACGTAGCTGCAAGCACCTTTCCCTCCTTCCTAACATAATGATCCTTACTCCTTTCCATCCAGATAAAATATTCCATTCTCTCCAAGCAAAATTAATTCTTCCATTCACAGCATTTCCACAACAGACATCTTATATCTTAACTGAGCACTTCTTTATTCTGCCTTCATTATATTTGGCTGTTTTCATAGCAAACTGGCCCTACAGATTGCAAACTCTCAAAAACAAGAAGCCTGCCTATCCACCTTTGCAATCCTCCATGTTGCCCTGGGCATGACACACACTCAGAGTATTTCCATTAACTGCAAATGAGACAAGAGAATCAAAGAAGTTTTGCATTGTGTTTAAGTAGGCTCATATGAGTTTGGAGGCCACTGTGGTCAGGATCATGGTATGAAGCAGTTCTGGATGAGAAAATGGCTCTTAAGGAATTCACAGTGTATTTGAGATAATACAGGTGAATGTCCAGACACTAAAAAGCCACAAAGTAATAGAAAGAAAAATAATGTTCTTCAAGCACGCATGCAAAATGAAGCGGAGATTGCACACAATTTATGCAGCACACAGAGGTATTTTCATGCCGTGACTCTGAATCACACATTTGAGATTTAAAATACCTTCACCTTTGCTTGGAGGAACGGAGACTCTGAAAAGTCTTCATATTGCTGCACGTGACTGGTAGATTGTATCATCATAATCAGTCCACACAGGGGAGTTTCCCCAGGCAGCATAGCCTACTGGTTATGAGCCAGACCACCTGGGTTCAAATCCCAGCATCACCATTTCCTAGCTGTGTGACTGAGCATTTATTTAACTTCTCTGTGACTCGTTTTGTTTCTCTTGTAAATGCAGAGAATAACAAATGCCTGCCTCATTTGATCTTTAGAAGAATATATAGATAGAGGACTTAGAACATAGTAAACTCTGCATCATCACTGAGGATTATTATTATTATAATTTTTTTTGAGACAGGGTCTTGCTCTGTTGCCCAGGCTGCAGTGCAGTGGTACAATCTCGACTCACTGTGACCTCCGCTTCCCGGGTTCAAGCGATTCTCGTGCCTCAGCCTCCTGAGTAGCTGGGACTACAGGTGCATGCCACCATGCCTAGCTAATTTTTTGTATTTTAGCAGAGACAAGGTTCACCATGTTGCCCAGGCTGGCCTCAAACTCCCGAGCTCAGGCAATCCATCTGCCTCGGCCTCCAAAAGTGCTAGGATTACAGGCATGAGTCACTGCGCCTGGCCATCACTAGAATTATTTTTAACTATATCTATGTTCTAGAGAGACAGAGGGTCAGATAGACTGTCCAGCTGATAAGCATTTGCATAATACCTAATATTGAGGTACTGCTCTTTCCTTCTTGTGTTTTCAGGATCTACTCTTTAATGGGAAGTATTTTCTTTTTTTAAGTGGCTACCATCTGTTAAGGGCTTACTCTTTTCTGATTATATCAATGAATCTTGGATTCCAAAAAAACACAACATAGTAGCAAAGAGCTTGGGTCCTGGAGCCAGGCTACCTGAATATCTTTGTAGGTGCCTCCATTATGTGACTTAACTTTTCCAGATCTCAGTTTCCTCATCTGTAAAAGAGGTTAATAACAGTTTCTACCCCCTCCCACCAGTGTGAGAAGTAATGAGTTGGTGCATGTAAAATGCTTAGAACAGCACTTCGGGTGTTGTTAATCCTCAATACATGCCTCTATTCCTATTGAATAAACAGGTACTCGGCACCTACTACGTGCCAGGCACTGTGCTAGGAGCTTGGGATCCAGCAGCAAAAAGGCAAAGTCCCTGCCCGCTGGAGATGTAGATACTATTATCATCATCATCAACCTCTAAACTGAGGCTTCGAGTGGTTAAATCTGCCTGAAGTAAGTGAACAGTGAACAAGCTGGGGTTTGAACCCAGCCCAGGCTTAACCTCAGGACCATCCCTCTCCAACATGAAGCCCCTGGAGAAGGGAGGGTGTTAGCTTTCACTCCCTCAGAACCCTGGAGACCCTGCTCATTGTCTACAGAATTAGAATCTCAACCCTTAGGCTGTCATTCCAGACATGTCAACCATGGTGCCAGTCATTGTCACACTCCGTCGTATGGAAAGCAGCCCAAGGCAGATCCATAAGCAAGACAGAGCTGAGAAATGGACCGTGGCTGAGCACTTGGCCTCACAGCCCCCAGCGCTAGGCTAACCGTGACCTAGGATGTAGCCAGTGCAAAAACTCTGCCCAAGGAGGATAATGGTAACTTGTTACAACAAAGAGACTCAAAGTCTCCCTCTAGAGTGTAAACAGAGAGCTTCAGAGAGAAGCCAACCAACAGAAACCAGGAGCAAGAATAAGAAAGCATCAAGATGCAGGGGACACAGGAGGAGCAGCATCCGCATGATGGGCAGAGGACAGAGGTGAGGATCTCACATCCCAGGGGCTGAGGGAGAGACCTCAGACCCAGGACGAGGAAGAATCCCACGGGATCCTACTCATCTACAGCCCCCACACCCTGACAAGGAACCCCTATCCCCTGAAGTCTCTGACCCAGCTGCGTGCGCCATTCAAGACTCTCCAATCCCACCCACCTGCCATGGCTTCTCTTCATTCCTGCTCCACACACAATGATCCTGGGCCCCAAACAGGCCGTGTGCATGCCTGCTCACTCTTCCTCCCCACCCCAAACCTTCAAGGCCCAGCCACACTCACCCTCTGCCTGATGGAGAGAACTCCCAACATAACTCCAATCGCACTGTGACCCCAGTGCCTTCTAGCACATACCCAATAAATGCTGGCTGGCCAACTGGCCTGACAATATGAAGTATAATACAATGGGCCTATAATACAATAGACCTAGAGCAGTAGTCCTTTTTATTTTATCCTTTATTTTTATTTTTTTGTTTCTCAAGTTCTGTAGAGCAGTAGTTCTTAACCCCAAGCCCCTGGGGGCAATTCTGCTCCCCAGGGGATATTTGGCAATGTCTGGAGCCATTTTTGGTTGTCACAATTGGGGGCGGGGAATGTGCCAGTGGCACCTGGTGGGTAGAGTCCAGGGATGTGCTAAATGTTCTATAGTGAATGCGACAGCCCTCCATAACCACAAATTATCAGGCCCCAAATGCCAATAGTGTCAAGGTTGAGAGATTCAGTGCTAGAGTTGTAGAAAAACTTAAAAGAAATAAGATTTGGGTAATATAATTACAATAACAACACATTCTTAGAAGTAGAATGGTTGAACTGTATTTCTCTGAGTGCTGCTCAGCATTTTAGATACATTATAGTGAACTCCCATCCCAAGCCCCATAATAATGCTGATTTGGATATAACGTGATCAACAATTGGCAGCAAACACCCCAGCCTTCCATTCACCTGTCCTTGGCAATAATGTGGCCCCTTATTTTATGGGGTGGAGCTGTTTGGACCCACCGATAGTATGACAGCAGCATCTGATCGTCGTGCCACAGTGCTGGTGGAGACCATGAGCAAGCTAATGCCATTCTGGACAGTCTGACGTTTTGTTTTTTTTTTGAGGGCTCACTCTGTCACCCAGGCTGGAGTGCAGTGGCGCAATCTTGGCTCACTGCAAGCCCCGCCTCCCAGGTTCACGCCATTCTCCTGCCTCAGCCTCCCAAGTAGCTGGGACTACAGGTGCCCACCAGCACGCCCAGCTAATTTTTTGTATTTTTAGTAGAGACCGGGTTTCACCATGTTAGTCAGGATGGTCTCGATCTCCTGACCTCGTGATCTGCCCACCTTGGCCTCCCAAAGTGCTGGGATTACAGGCGTGAGCCACCATGCCTGGCCCAGTCTGACCATTTTTAATCCAGTCTGTGGGGCTGCGCTGACAGATTCTATTCAGCATTTTTTTTTTAACCTGAATGGCATTTCTCCCTTCATGCTGGTTAACAGCATAGGCTTTGGAGGTGGCCGTAGCCAGATTGCACTCTCAGTTCTGGGAGGGTTTGTTCCATCAACCACTGCACATTCAGTGCCTGGTAAGAGAGGGTGCTCAGGAAGAACTTGGGGAATGAATGAACGCGGCAGTCATTCTCTGTTTCACCTCATTAAGCTTTAGTTTTCTTCTCTATAAGACGGAGCAAATAGCACCTAGGATATCAGGTTATTGCAAGAATGAAATGAAATTAGACCATGCATATCAAGCTGACAGCCCAGAACCAGACACACAGCTCAGTAAGTGGCTGCCATCTCCATTCTCACAACTAGCGCAAGTCTGTGGCTCTTTCACAATCCTGAAAGGTACCATGATTTTCTACCCTAATCCTCTGTTCTTCAAAGAAGCACTATCAAGGCAGAAGAAGTTCTAAAGCACGGAGAATGGGGTGGGTTCATTTTTCTGAAACTAATTAAAAATCAGAAGTTCTGTCGTGATTTCCAATTAACTTTCAATTTTTCTGAAACTAATTAAAATCAGAAATCTGCCATGTTTGTACTGTACTGTACAAGTTTGTGCTCATATGTGGGCTTCCTATTTTAAATTTTCATTTGATTATGTACATCTCAGTCTAGCAAAAGTAATGGATGAGGGCAAGTATCCTGTCTTTTTAGATTTTCTCAGAATTTTCTACCTGTTACAGGTACCTAATATAATAAATAGTAAACAAACAAAGGAACAAAGTTAGGTTTTAGCTAGTGGGTTTTCTGAGGGTGAAGTCTAGTTATATAAATATGACACGACTATCTACTTTTACTCTGGTTCACATTTAAACATAAAGCTATCAGAATGAAAGAGATTAACTGTGGCATAACTCTTCACATAAAACCTTGCAGACCCCATGGCTGCTGAGAGCATTTCCCTAAGGCAGTATCCAGTATCCATCAGGACACAACAGACCTGGGAAGGCAGGATGGCAGACAGCAGGCAATGCGCTGGCTTCAGACCACACTGGGTTCAGACCCCGGCTCCAGCACTTTACAGTTTTGCAGTTTCAAATCTCTATTTTCTTTTTTTCTTCTTCTTTTTTTTTTTTTTTTTAGAGACAGAGTCTTGCTCTGTCACTCAGATTTCAAGCTGGAAGCGCAGTGGTGTGATCATAGCTCACCGCAGCCTCCAACTCTTGGACTCACGCAGTCTTCCCACCTCATACTCCCAAGTAACTGGGACTACAGGCACATAATACCATGTCTGGCTAATTTTTAAATTTCCTTGTAGAGACGGGGTCTCACTATGTTGCCCAGGCTGGTCTCGAAATCCTGGGCTCAAGCAATCCTCCCACCTCAGCCTCCCAAAATCTTGGGATTACAGGTGTAAGCTACCACGCCTGGCTTAAGTCTTAATTTTCTCACCTGTAAAAGGACAATAGTATACCTGCTGTTACTGATTGAATTATGCATCTCCCAAAATTCATATGTTGACATCCTAAGGCCTGGTGCCTCAGAATGAAACCTTATTTGGAGACAGGGTCTTTACAGAGGTAATCAAGTTTAAACAAGATCATTAGGGCCCTACTCCTACATGACTGGTGGCCTTATCTAAAGGGGAAATTTGGAGACAGACACACACAGGAAGAATGCCAAGTGCAGACGAAGGGAGATTGGAGTGATGCTTCTATAAGACAAGGAACCGTGGATTGCTAACGAACCCCCAGAATCCAGAGAACAGGCCTGGAACAGATTCTTCCTCACAGCCCTCAGAAAAAACAACCTGGTCAACACCCTGACCTCAGACTTTTAGCCTCCAGAACTGTGAGAAAATAAATTTCTGTTGTTTTTAAGCCACTCAGTCTGTGGTACTTTGTTATGGCAACCCAGAAAAACTAATATATCTGCCTTGCAGGGTTATCATGAGGAATAAAAATAAAGTTTAAAAGATGTAAAAAATACATTCCATAGTTCATAGTAGGTGGGCAAAGTTGGTAACTGTTGCTATTATTAATTATTAGTGTATCACAAGTTGAATAAACATAAATATCAGAAATGTGTATGTTAGACACAGGAAATATCATATTGTCTGAATATAAGGCAACACCCTAAATGCCAGTTCACCTTTTTGTCAATGAGAAAATCAGAGAAAAAAACTTTTTAGATACAGAAATAGCCAAATGGAAACATATTATATTTAATTAAACTTAGGTACCTATACACATGTAGAATTACATGGTATACAAAAATCATATATTGATTTAGAAACTATATTCATATTTCGTGAAGCAATTTTATTTTAACATCAGTTTTTTTCATCACTAGACCTTTTTTGAGTCAGTTTTCCAGAGAACTTCATCTTCATTTCCATCTAAGTCGTTTGAGATACAGCACTTTTGAATCTGTGTATGATAACACAAAAATTTTACCCGAAGCTGCAAATACTATTTTCACATACCATTATAACTGTTGTATCTCTCTTTCTTCTGTACTTATATGTATATATATTCATGATCTTCACTTGTAACCATGTATCTATTGCTTTGCAACATGATTTCTAAAAAGTGCATTTATAACAGAATCTAACACTTGCCATTGTGAAGTCGTGCTCAAAGAAATAATCCCTAAATCAGTACTGGAAACCTGTATAAGCATCGAAAACTAATATTGATTTATGTGATTTCAGGCTAATATAGTTTTACAAAGTAAAAAAATTGAAAGTGAATCCCCTAGTGTGGGGAAATTGAAAGACTTGAATATAAGGCAACTCTTTCTTTATTGAGAGGCAGATTTTGGGCGGAAACTCATCCCGTTAACTTCAGACTATAAGCAGTTTATCACCGTTGGCCTTATCAATTCAGATGCGTTTTCCATGTCCCCTGATTCTTATCCTTCAAGGTCAAGTTCAAATGTCACTTCCTCTATGAACCTCCCCACCATACATGCAGAGTTGGAATAAATCTCTCATCACTTAGCTCCCCATCCATGTGTGTGTATCTCATAGCTTTCCTCCATCCCTGAGGCCAACTCCTCATGATCATCCACACACTGCACTTTGCTTTATAAATTGTAAATTCCTTTTTTCTTTAATGAGTGAGAGGAAATAACTTGGTGCTTTTCTCCTGATTATAAACAGTACATATTTATTGTAAAAAACCCAGATTCTATAAAAATGTTTTAAGAGTAACATAAATCTTCTAAAACTCCCCCACTATTAATTTTTTGGCATATCATTTCCAGAATTTTTACTATATGCATACACATGGGCACACACATACACATACACATATATGTACCCCAGACATATTTTTAAACAGATAAGAATCAGGCCATAACATACTGTTTTGTAACCTGCTCTTTTCACTTAATCATACAATCTTCCTTTGTAAAGAAATGTAAATGTAAAGTATAAATTTTAATGGCAGTATAGTATTAAAATATCAAAATTTACTTAATCATTATCCTACTGTTGGACTCTTAAATTGTTTCAGGTTTTTTATAATCACAAACAATGCTACAATGAAAATCCTTGAAATTATAGCTTAGACAAATGATCATTTATTTAGGATAAATTCTGAAAAGTAGTACGCTAGTTCAAAAGGGTATACTTCATGTAAGTTTTAGTTATGCCCGTAACAGTGCAAAAGACTGTCTATTCCCCTGGGTCCTTACCAATATTAGCATTATTCATCTTTTTAATCTTGGCCAAAATGAAAGAACAAAAAAAAAAGGAGAGATTTTAATCCCATTTTTATTACCAGTGAGTTTGAGCATCTTTTAGTGAATCCAATTATACAACTGTTTATTGTACAATGCTGTACGATATAATTATTTACATCATATTAAATATACTTGAATATATATAATTATTGTATTATATATTCATTGCATTGTATTGTACTATATAATTATTTATCAAGTTCTTAATAGCTGTTTGCAGAATAATAATAGCTGGCACTGATTATGTGCAAGGCACTGTTCTAAGCACACCTTGACGTGGTCCTACCTCCTCCTAGCCATATGGGTGCACTTATCCCACCCTTGTGTTCCACTGGTTAGGTGAAGGCTCCTTTCTGGTTTGAAAAGGAATGCATATGAGTACATTTGAAATATGACTGAATTTTAAAATATTTAAAAATATTACAATTTTTAAAATGTTAATATTTTTTAAACACTACACACTTGTTCTCATTTTAGTCCCAAAACAACCTGGTGAGGTTGGCACTATTACTACTATAATTCTTGCTTTAAAGATGAAGAAATTGAGACATGGAGTGTTCAGAGACTTGCCCAAAGACACAGATCAAAGAGGGGTGTTCACAGTCTGAACCCAGGTTTTTTATCCCAAAGCTTCCATCTTTAACCACTACACCAAACTGCCAGTAACAAGAGCCACTTCATGTCTCCCAAAAGAAATAGCAGTTGGTACACAAGCCCCTAATGGAGGCTTTGATTTCTAAGTCAGAAGGGACACTTAAGCCTTTCAAATAAAAACAGAAAGGGTCAGAGACTTATCCCAAGGGGGACTGGAACCCGCATGCCTCCACCTGGTGCTTCAACCCATCAATCAGACACAGAAGAGTCTCAGAACCAGAAAGAGGGGACAGTGTCACAGTGGGAGGTGGGACTCCCTGCAACAGAGGCAGAAGAGGAGGTCGGGCAGCAGCAGCACCTGAATTGGGTGGGCGCATTCCACCTAGAAACCTAGACTAAAAACTTCTGTTAGCCAAGCAAAAGGGAACAGGAGAGAACAAAGTGAGGAAGGAGGTGGGAGAATAAGAGTTAGTTGGGCCGGGTGCGGTGGCTCACGCCTGTAATCCCAGCACTCTGGGAGGCCGAGGCCGGCACATCATGAGGTCAGGAGATGGAGACCATCCTGACTAACATGGTGAAACCCCATCTCTACTAAAAATACAAAAAATTAGACAGGCGTGATGGCACACAACTGTACTCCCAGCTACTCAGGAGGCTGAGGCAGGAGAATCGCTTGAACCCAGGAGGCAGAGTTTGCAGTAAACCAAGATCATGCCACTGCACTCCAGCCTGGGTGACAGAGCGAGACTCTGTCTAAAAACAAAACAAAACAAAACAAAAAAACAAAAGAGTGAGTGAGAAAGGGAAATAAACCAGAAAAGCACATCTTCTGAGTGCTTACTCTGCACCAGGTACCATGCTATGTGTTTTGGTGAGTAGCATTACTTAGTCCTCACAACCACCCCTTGAGGTGGGATTACTAGACCTGATTTGCAGATGACAGTTGTGCAAGGACACAGTAGCAGGGCAAGGGTTGAAACCCAGGTCTCCTGATTCAAGTCCAAGAAGAATCCCCGGGTTCTATAGGTGTGCCTGGGTGAAGAGCAGAGACTTAGGGGCAAGGCTGTGGTTCCAAACTCGTGTCAGCCAGTGCTCCTTTTTATAACACACAGCTCCAGGTGAGAGTTTGTTGGAATAAAAGAGTTCCACTGCTTAAAAAACTCAAATTTAATTTATAAAAAGAATTCAAAAACACAATACCATACACATCTGGTTCCTATCTTCCTCCAATCATCAATCAATTCCACTAAATAAACATCTAGTAATGATTGACTGTGTGCAAGGTTCCCTGAGCCAGCAGCGGTATTATGAAAACAAACCAGACATCAAGACCCAGCCCTGATCACCCTTCCTTCACGTCATGGAGAAAAGGACAGCACTGAACAGTGATGGTCCAAGGCAAGTGTAGTAAATTACGCAATAGTGTTATGGTATTATTCGATCCTTGCAAAAGGAAAAAAAAAAAATGTATGGAGAAAAACACCAAAGTGTTTATAGAGGTTATGTGATTATTGAAGACTGTGGAATTACTGGAAATTATGGCTCATCTATATTTTCTCAAGTTTCTACAATAGACATTTATCAGTTTTGAAATATGAAGAAAACCAAGCAGTGATTGTTTAGTGTTCTTCCCATCCAGAACCAAAGATCAGGGACAGGTACGTGGCTGTGATCCCTGATTCTTGTTTCTGTGACCCAGATCATTCCTAGGCACAGTATTTAAGGTTGGGTATCAGAAGTAGAGACTGAATACTCAGTGGCCTCCTGCCCACCGGAACATATACTTCCCAAGCTCTCCATGCCTTCATCACTATTTCATTTAATTGCAGAAAAAAGCATTTGAGTTCAATTCATACCTAGTGTGGTAGGCTATTATTTAACATTAAGAGCTACACTTACTATGCACTGCCTGCATGCAGGACTCTATGCTAAACACCTTCAAATTATCTCACTCAATCCTTCCACAACTGTGGAAGTTAGGTACCATTATTTCCATTTTACAGACAAGGAACAGAGACTGAGAGATATAAGCCATTCGTCCAGTCATTCATGACCAGTTAGTGAAAGAGCCAGGCTTTAAATTGCAGTCTGTCTGGTTCCAAAGTCTTCAATCTTTATGTCTATACAATTCTGTCCTTCTAAAGGCCTGATTTGTTAATATTTATAGAGAATGCATATGTGTTAAAATAGGTTTTCCAAATGACCTAGGACTGAAATGAAAACCTCCACGTAGGAAGTGGCTAGATATGAGGTAATAGATGACAACTATGAAAACCAAATAAATTATATTAAAAAACAAAGGTAAAATGTCTATGTGAGGTGATGGGTATGCTAATTAGCTTGATTATGGTAATCATTTAACAGTGCACACAGATATCAAAGCATCACATTGTACATTGTAAATATACACAATTTTTATTTGTTAATTATACCCCTTTTGGATAATTATATTCCAATAAAGCTAGAAATTTAAATTTAAATTAAAAACAAGATAATAGATATAGTACTCCGAACTCATTGCTTCCTAATTAATTGACTTCATTTTACTACTAAATATGCTTTTATACCTGTGTGGTGGAAATACTATCTAATAGTGTTCTACTACACCTTTCTTCCCATTTCCATGTTTCACAACATCTCATTATGGCTTGAAATTGGCTATAGTGGGAGTATTTACACCAAGAAAATCAGCAAACACTACCAATCAGCACTCAGTTGATTGTTTTGCTGATTGTTTAGATTTAAGAAAGTGACAAAGGAAATGTTAATAACGTAGATTAAACCTGAACTGTGTCACCTTTGTAGCTGTTATATTGTGAATAGCACACAACATTGAGATATTCTTCTAGTGTTTGAAAACTATTACCTGCCTCTCTAAAGAAGTATCTTATATTACTGACAAATGAGTAAAGTTCTGATATGTCTTTGATGTGTCCTTCATATTGAAACTGTACTCCTTCGCCAATGATGTGAGCAACCTCTGTGTTGAACCAGACTGCCATCAAGCACATATTTGTAGCTGATTTTGTCAAACTATGGTTGAATGCAACCACGGGTTGGCTACTGATACATGAGTTCAGTAAAAATCATTGGAAGAATCCAGTGATAATTATTTGACTATGTGAGATTTACAATACAATATGTTGCATTTTTTAACTTTTTATTTCATATTTTCTTTTATTTTCCCTGTCCTTGGAAATCAATGTTGTATATGTTAATATCATTTGTAAATTGTGAGCTATGCATCTTTTATATCAGTAAATTTTATAATAAACTTCTTTTTTCCCAGAGAGTCAGGTGTTAAACATTGAAAGCACACCACTGGGTAGAACCACGGACAACCTACGTGACTCCTTTAGCGACAAATTCTCAGAAATTTTCAGAACTATGGACAAGGTCTTCAGTGATTCCCAAGGAACCCCTAGGTGAGTGACATTTCAGACCTAGTCCTTTCTCAACTACAGCTGTCCCAATTCCCAACTTCTTAAGTATCACTGGAAGTCTGGGCCCATCTTTCAGAGAACTAACCACAGATCACTCAATAGAATTAGAAACTCTCCTTTGGAACACAAGTTGCAAACAAAACACGGTTTCTGCAACAGAAAACATTCCTGGAAGCCTTGGAAAATATTAATCGCACTCTCTCCATGTGAGTACTTCATTGCTGCATCCATCATGCAACATTATCAATTACTAATTTATATATTAATCTCCCCTGCTGACCACAGGCACCATGAAAACAAGAGTATCTCTTATTCCTTCCTTGCCCAGCCAGAGTTCAGCCAATGTTCCTGAGCTCATGTATGAATGACAAAAGAGTGGGGGATTGAGGCCCAGCAGAGTGGCTCACGCCTATAATCCCAGCACTTTGGGAGGCTGAGGGAGGAGGATTGCTTGAGCCCAGGAGTTTAAGACCAGTCTGTGTAACATAGCAAGATCCCTGTCTCTGCAAAATGAAAAATTAAAAATTAGCTGGTCATGATGGTATATGCCTGTAGTCCCAGTTACTTGAGAGGCTGAGGCGGGAGGATCACTTGAGGCAAGGAGTTTGAGATCAGCCTGAGCAACATAGTGAGACCCTATCTTTACAAAAAAAAAAAAAAATTAGCCAGGCATGGTGGTGTGCACCTGTAACCCTAGCTACTGGGGAGGCTGAAGCAGGAGGATCGCTTGAGTCCAGGAGTTGGAAGCTGTAGTGAGCTAATTGCACCACTGCACTCCTGCCTGGGCAACAGAGCAAGACCCTGTCTCAACAACAACAGAATAAAAAGAGCGAAGAGAAAGAGGAGGAGGATCTCCTTACAAATCTGGCATTGGCAGAATTAGCATCGTTTCATTGTGTTATTTAGGTGTTTCCTGTATGGCTCAAGAGCAATACCTTTATTATGATTTTATATCCAAATATATATACAACAGCAAGTCAACTGACGAGATCACCCAGATTTTTCTAAATATACTACATATAATTGTTACTCTTACTAAAGCACACAACCATTATGATTAGTGAACAATAACCATGGGGTTCATCCATACAAATAAGTTGCCTTTGCAAATAGGACCCCCAAATCCCCAAATATAGGTGGGCTAAAGACACTTTACAAGTGTGATCTAGAAACTGGCCCCTTTTTATGTTCTGTACTTACAGAGTAGAGGGAAGAACAAGCTACCCTTGGTCATGTGGCTGTGCATTGTAGGGGCAGGTCCTATACAAATGATTTTTATCTAGAGGGTGTTGTATCTACCTTGTTTCAGAGTATTTGAGGGATCTAAGGCCAGGGCACTTTGGGAATGGGAAACAATTGCAGAGGGGGCAACAGCTACTCTCAGAATTGATACTGAGAGCAATAAAAGCCAACACACACACAGGAATTGCTACAAAACCATCACAGCATACAGAGTTTTCTAAATTGTGCCTGGAATTAAAAAAAAAAAAAAGAATGCCAAAGGATACATTTAAGATAATTAAGTCATCATTTAACTCAATCAGTGAAAAATAGACATGAAAATAGGCCCAGATTCTCCTTCAGGATCCATGTGGATATTGGTATTGGCCCGCCTTCCTGATTTCCATGCTTTCCACAGCTTTTAATTTCTCTGAAAACCAAATACACAATTTTCTCCTCCTTAATTCTGTCTCACTCGGAGCTGGGAATTTTCTGACATAACAAGCTAATTAAAAATGCATTACTACAGCAAGGGTTGCCTTGCAATTCACCTGGCATCTAGGGGTTAATCTCACACATTTTCAATCCCACCTTAAACAGAAATAATAGAAACAGGAAACTGGCTTTTGGGCAACCTTCCTAAGATGGTGCTTCAGAGTACAACAGTTAAAAAAAAAAAAGAAAAAAAGAAAAGAAAAAAACCTCTGTGCAAATGGAGATGAATGGTATGCAGGCCACTGAGGTAATTAAAAATGTATTTTCCATCTCCTAGTAATTGAATTGTGTACAAGCTGCAAGTTAATGAGGTCATCTACCCTCGAGCACTGACAGGAAAGCAGGAATAATTATCTTTCAATTTTTTCTTATGTAGCAATTAATTTTAACCATTCGCCTACACCCCACTTCCACTCCCCTCATTCCAGTCAGTCAAAGTCATCGCTAAACCGAATTGACAAGCAATTGATACGGTGGCGGCATGGAGCTGCCGAGGCGGGCAAGGTAATCAAGGGGCTGCAGCTGTTGAGGGCTAAGCGCTTCCAGGTGACTGTCGCCTGAGATTTCGCATTCTGCCTCGCGGAGGATGCGGGACACACAGTGGTGGCTGATGGAACATCTGGTGCCAGGTGGGCTGGGAAGGGGCACTGCTGACTTGGGAAGGCAACAGAAGGATGGACAAGGATTGATGGATGGACAAGACTTTGAAACAAAAATGTCACTTATAAAAACTGTTATCCCAAAATGGGGAAGAAGCGCCCAGCCACTTGCTTACACACATCTTGAGCTTATGGCCTCCTTGAACTTCTTGAAGATTTTGGCTGGTTAAGTTTAGAGTGGGGTCCAGCTGCTCAGTTCTCCTAGAACTTACGAGCACAAAAAGTTTCTTCCCTCACCGAGCTCAACAAAAGCTCACTGCTGTTTTTAATCATCCTCATTCTAGGCCCACTGTTCTAAGCCAGGGCAGTGCTGAGGAACAATTTATTCCAACTCAGCTGCAGTCTAGCTCAGAACACATCATGTTATGACAGGTATTGATGGAAGATTGTCCATATGCTGGTCGGCCCAATGTTTAGATCAAATCCTAGGTTCGTGACTCCACGTTACCCCCACTTGTCTTTCTAATTGGCAAAAGTAGGGAAAAATCTCACTTTTGACAGGTTTCAACCAAAATGAGTAAATGTTTATGAAAGAGAGAGAGAGAGAGATATCAGGTCCGTGATGGTTAATTTTATAAGTCAACTAGACTGGATTAAGGGATGTCCAGATAGCTGGTAAGGCATTATTTCTGGGTGTGTCTATGATGGTGTTTCCAGAAGAGATTAGCATTTGAATCATGGACGGAGTCCGGAAGATCCACCTTCACCCAGTGGGGCTGGGCACCATCCAATCCATTGAGGGCCCAGATTGAACCAAAAGGCAGGAGAAAGGTGAATTCACTCTGTCTTCAAGAGCTGGCACAGCCATCTTCTTCTGCGCTTGAACATCGGAATTCCAGGTTCTCAGATCTTCAGACTCCAGGACCTGTACCAGCACCCCACATGGTTTCCAGGCCTTGAACTCAGACTGAACGATATCACTGACTCCCCTGGTTCTCCAGCTTGAAGATGCATATCTTGGGAATTCTCAGCTTCCATAACTGCATGAACCAATTCCATATATCCATATTTATACCTGTATCTACATCTAACTACATATTATTGGTTCTGTTTCTCTGGAGAACCCTGACCAATACAAGGCCATTATTCATTAAGCCTATTCAGACTTATTAAGTGTCTAAATGGCTCTTCATGCTAAGTAAGCTCTTAACACTAAGTTCTATGAGAAGAGCATGCATAATACTAAGTATCAATACTTAACATAATACTTAATACTAAGTAAGCATATTGCTCAGTTTATGTCTGCTGTCCTGATGCAATTATTAATAGCAACACTTCACTCTTGAAAGTGTACCACTACTGATGATAGTTTATATAGCCACCTGGTCATAAGGTGCCATGGGTGAAAGCTATCCAGGAGGCCAACAGACATAAACTAAAGTGTCTTTTAGTTTAGCAGAAAAGTAAGATAAAATACCTTTCTCTTTGTTCCTGAGGCTTTTGTTAACTTTTTTTTTTTTTTTGAGACAGGGTCTTGCTCTGTCGCCCAGGCTGGAGTGGCATGATTATAGCTCACTGCAGCCTCCAACTCCTGGGCTCAAGCAATCCTCCTGCCTCAGCCTACCAAGTAGCTGGGACTACAATCGTGTGCCACCAGGCCCAGCTAATTTTTACATTTTTTGTAGAGACAGAGTCTCGCTACGTTGCCCAGACTGGTCTCAAACTCCTGGGCTCAAGCAATCCTCCCATCTCAGCCTCCCAAAGCTAGCTGGGATTACAAGCGTGAGCTACTGCACCTGGCCCCTTTGTTGACTCTTCATTCTCATAATGTTTATGCCATTTCTCAACGGGACCACAGAAGGAAGGGCACTTTGGGCCATTTTTACTCAGATCAATGCAAAGTTCATCAGGTGGACTCAGGGATCCATGACAGAGCAAAAAGAGGAAAAAGTCTCCCTCAAAGCCTACAAGGGATGACAAACATGCTCTCAATCTGTGTCCTGAAGCAACTGTAGGAGGAGAGTGAGAGGGGAAGCTCTTGCAGGCCACTTTTTAAAGATGAGCAGGGCCGGGTGCAGTGGCTCACACCCGTAATCCCAGCACTTTGCGGGGCCAAGGTGAGTGGATCACTTGAGGTCAGGGGTTCGAGACCAGCCTGGCCAACATAATGAAACTCCATCTCTACTAAAAATACAAAAAATTAGCCGGACTTGGTGGTGGGTGCCTGTAGTTTCAGCTACTCAGGAGGCTGAGGTGGGAAAATTGCTGGGACCCGGGAGGCAGAGGTTGCAGTGAGCTGAGAATGCACCACTGCACTCCAGCCTGTGAGACAGAGCGAAACTCCAACTCAAAAAAAAAAAAAAAAAAAAAAAAAAAGGATGAGCAGCTCTCATTACAGGTTTTCTGTTCCTGCAATTAAATGCATATCTGGGCCAGTCACGTGGCTCATACCTGTAATCCTAGCACTCTGGGAGGCTGAGCAGGGGGATCGCTTGAGCCCAGGAATTCCAGAATAGCCTGGACAACACAAGGACAGCCCCATGTCTACAAAAAGAAAAAAAAAAAATAGCCAGTCATGGTGGTGCATGCCTGTGGTCCCAGCTACTCAGGAGGCTGAGGTGGGAGGATTGCTTGAGCCTAGGGGGGTCAAGGCTGCAGTGAGACATAATCATGCCACTGCACTCCAGCCTGAGCAACAGAGCAAGGCCCTGTCTCAAAAATAAATAAATGCACAAATGCTTAAAAACAAATAAATTCTGGGCTGGGCACGGTGGCTCAGGCCTGTAATCCCAGCACTTTGGGAGGCCAAGGCGGGCGGAACACGAAGTCAAGAAATCGAGACTATCCTGGCCAACACGGTGAAACCCCATCTCGACTAAAAAAAAATACAAAAATTGGTTGGGTGGGGTGGCATGCACCTGTAGTCCAGCTACTCAGGAGGCTGAGGCAGGAGAATTGCTTGAACCCAAAAGACGAAGGTTGCAGTGAGCCGAGATGGTGCCACTGCACTCCAGCCTGGGCAACAAGAGCGAAACTTTGTCATAAATAAATAAATAAATTAATTAATTCTGTAAATCCAGAATGATGGATGCCATCAGGGAAGGATGCACTTTGTACCATGGTCACTGCAACTTCACGTACAGGTTTAAGTCTCACTGCCCCTGCCTACCTTCTAATAAATTTCTCTCTTAAGAGGATAAAGAAGCTAGCATTGTTTTAGCTCCTATCACGTGCTAGGAAGTTTGTATGTATGCATTACTTTTCACAGCAATCCTCTGCAGCATTAAAACTGCAATTTGCAGATGAGGAAACTGAGGCTCAGAGAAGTCCAGGGATTTGCCCAAAGACAAAGGATTTAAGCCTGAGTCCATCAGATGCCAAAGCCCGTGCTTCTTCGCTGACATCACTCCAGCAGGCTGGACTAGGCAGGTGAGAATTTGTTCTTTTTCTCATTGCAGGCTTGCTCCTTCTAGCTCTATGACTGTTAACTGATCTAGCTTTCTGGAAAAATGAGGTGACATTCCCATTGATCCGTAAGTGTCCATTCTTGGAGAGTTTTGTGTAAAGCGTGGCCCTCTTCCTTTTCTATGGCAGACCCCACACGGGAGGGGACACATATCTGTCTCTAATGCCTTGGTATGACTGTGTTTATCAGGTCCCTTTTCTCCTGAATTATATGGCCATTAGGAAATAAATCCTATTAGAAGAGAAGAAACTAGAACCAGGGGGAAGGACATACGTGAGCAGGCTGAGGTAGAGCAGTGTATTTTTTTTTTTTTTCTTTTTTTTTTTGGACGAGGGGGAGAAGTCTCAGTCTGTCACCCAGGCTGGAGTACAGTGGTGTGATCCCGGCTCACTGCAACCTCTGCCTCCCGGATTCAAGCAATTGTCATGTCTCAGCCTCCCTAGTAGCTGAGATTACAGGTGCAAACTACTACGTCCAGCTAATTTTTTTTGTTTTTGTTTGTTTGTTTGTTTTTTAGTAGAGACAGGGTTTCACCATGTTAGCCAAGCTGGTCTCGAACTCCTGACCTCAAGTGAGCCATCTTCCTCGGCCTCCCAAAGTGCTGGAATTACAGGCATGAGCCACTGCGCCTGGACTACAGGAGTATATTAGATGGGGTTCTTCAGAAACAAAGCCAACAGGACATTGGAGGGGGCAGAGGCCGGCATGCTGGAGACTGAGGAAAGAGTTGCAGTTCAAGTCCAAAGGTCATTAAGCTGGAGACCCAGAAAGAGCCAATGTCACAGTACAAGTCTGACATACCATCTAGTGCAGAATTCCTGTTGCTCAACGGTGGTCAGCCTTTTTTCCTGGTCAGGCCTTCAACTGACTGGGCGAGGTCCACCCACATGATGGAGGGCAATTGCCTTTACTCAAAGTCCACTGATTTAAACATAAATCTCATCCAAAACACCCTCACAGAAATCATTTTTAATATCTGGGCATCATGGTCAACTGAATTAACAGATAATATTGAGCATCACAAGCAGAGAGGAAAACAAAGCTGGTGTCATCTCAAGGCGTCTCTTGGGCCAAGACCTTGGAGGAAGTAAGATTTCCTCATGGCTTCCATTCTTGACCCGATTCATTTTTTTCTGCTTTCCCTAGAATCTCTGCTCCTATGAAACTAAGGAAGTGTATATATAAAGCGTTCAGGGTATTTGTTGAGAAAGAGAGCAGACATATGACAAAGGGTGATTTGTTTCAAAGATGGGAGAGAGTGGGCTACGTGTCTACACTGGCAAGAATGGTCCACAGGAGAGGGAGAGGGAGAGGGAGAGGGAGAGGGAGTAATTCAAGGGGAACAGGCAAAGGAACCAAGACCTCTGGAGGAGCCCTGGGTAGAATCACAGAACCCCAGAGCTAGAAAGGACTCTCAAGTCCCTTCTCTTTTTAACCAGCAGAACATCAAGGTGAAACAACATAGGTAAGGCCACTTAGCTAGTAAACTACACAACCAAGAACCCCTATCTTAGCAATGACTTGCTGTTTGTTGAGCACTTACCATCTGCCAGGATTTATTTTACAGAAAAGGAAACGGGCTCAGATAAATGAGTTGTCCAAAGTTAGACAGCTACCAAGGGTTAGAACTGGAATTCAAACCTGATAATGTCTGATTCAGAAATCTGAACATTTACTGTCCACACTGGATAGCCTGCTGGCCAGGATACCCCACATCCTGCAGAACTGAGTCCCCGAGTCTCTGGAACTCCTCATCTGTAGCTATTTACAGTCTCGGGGAAACCAAAATGTCCTAACCTCTTGGAAGGTGGCTCAGACAGGAAGTGATGCTGTCTATATCTGTGACACACAGCCACATAGCATCTCAGAGTGGGAGACTAAGACCAGATCCTTGGGAAAGTTCATCAGGAACACCACACATACAAATGTGCACAGGTGTGTGTACACACACACACACACACACATGCACACACAGATGCACACATGAACATGCTCATGAACAGACGGCATAGATTTCCTATGGCTCTGTGAGGAGAAGGGGCTGCCAGCAGGACACTCCACCATCACCTGCTGAACACAAGCTGTTCCACCCCCTTGCTGAGCCTTGGAACCAGTGTGCGATCAGACACAAAAAAGCCCGGCTCCATTTTAGTGGCTAAATTGCCATCCAAAGAAAAGACTTCCTAGGACAACAGATTTCTCTGAGGAGAATACAAAAGAGTGAACAGGTGGTTTCCCATCCAAAGGCGTCATCCCTAACTTCCCCTCCAGACTCCAGGCTGCCTGGTCAGGCCTGGAAAGGAAAAGACATGTTGGCGCAAAATAGAGACATTTTTGGAAGTGCAAATGGAACTTGTGAATTGTTTGGCGTTTTGTTTCAATAAGGAACATCTTTTGAAAAAGGTAGATGATGATGATGATGACACTACTACTTATTAAGCATAATAATAATGACTGCTGCAGTTTATTGAGCACTTACTACATGCCAAGAACTGTGCTTCACATGCACTCTCTAATTTGATCTTCACAACAACTCTGACTAGTAATCTGTTCATGCTACCATTTTACAGGGGAGAAAATGGAGGCTCTGAAAGGTTAATTCTCTTCCCAAAGGACACGAGCTAGTAAGGACAGTAGCTGGGGTTGAAACCTGAGTCCTGATTCTGATTCTGAGGCCTGTGCCCCTAATCTCTGTGTGTGTGTGTGTAGATGACTTAACATAAAAAGTAAGACACCTTGAGCAATTAACTCTCCAAGAAGCAAGAACTTCAGGACACAGACTGAAGTAAAATTCTCTCCTCTCTCTCTCCACTAACAGGTCCACACTTGGGGATATGCAGGTGAGCGCCCACAGCTCCCTTCTACTCACAGGGCAAAGGTGTGGGACCCTCCATCCCTTTTCACTTCACCAGACTCTCCCAGCTTTCTGGACATTAGTGAGACATGGGTACCTTGGCATCCAACTCCCTTTGTGATACTCAGCTACTGCTTTCCCTAGATCCCCTCCAACGGCTTCTGTCACACTTAGAACAAAATCCAAAGCCCTCCTCTTGGCAAACAGGGCCCTGAGTGATCTGGCTGTGACTCCCCCTTCACCTTTTCTATTCCAAGTGCCCTCATCTGTGCCATTCTCCCCACACTGACCTGCCCAAGCATGTTCAGAGGCTTTGCCCTCGCCCTTCCCACTGCCTGGAATGCCTGTCCTTGGGTATTCACGTGGCTCGCTGTATTCAGGTACCTTGCCCAAATGCCACCTGATGAGAGAAGACTTCCCATTTACCTTCTCTCCAACAGCACCCTTCAGCCCCTCCACTCTCTGACCACTGAGCCTGCTTCTTTTTCTTTCATAGCATTTATCACTACCCAATCTTTCATTGTGTCTATATATGTTATTATCTGTCTCACCAACTAGAGGAGGAGCTCTGTGAGGACAGGGACGTCCCCCGGTGCTCACGCTTGTCTTAGCATGTAATATAGCACCTTGCCACTGAGGCCGCTCAACGAACACTGTCAAATGCATGCCCAAGTCTCCAGGTTGCGTTCCCTTGCCCTGTTTTACAATATAATACGGGATGGGTTCTTTGACCCAAACTAATTAAGCAAGAATTATCAGAAAAATGTCATTTTCTACTTCTTTTCAAACCTGCCTTTTTTTTTTTTTTTTTTTTTTTTTTTTGAGACAGGGTCTCGTCTGTCACCCAGGCTGAAGTGCAGTCACGCAATCACAGTTCACTGCAGCCTCGATCTCCCAGGCTCAAGCAATTCTCCCATTTCAGCCTCCTGAGTAGCTGGGACTACAGACGCACCACCATCTTGGAGTATATTTATTTTTTATTTTTTGGTAGAGACAAGGACTCACTATGTTGCCCAAGCTCATTTCAAACTCTTGGCCTCAAGTGATCCTCCTGCCTTGGCCTCCCAAAGTGCTGGGATTACAGGCGTGAGCCACAGCACCCAGCATGCCATTGTCTTTATGCAACATCACACCACTCGTCCTAAAAAAAAAAAAGAAAAGAAAAACATCTTCTGATGAATATTCTCAGGCCCACTCTCATGTTGGAATGCACCTCAGCTGCCATTGCTCCAACCCCGTTTCGTAGGTTAGGAAGATGAGGCCCAGACAAGTTAAGCCCCTTGTCCAAGATACCACAGCTGGTTAGGGATGTAGCAAACACTGAAATCCAGCTGCTTTGCTTTGTATTCTAGTCTCTAAAGAAGAGATGTGTAGCTTGTAGGAGGTACAAAGAAGACACATAATTTAGTCCTGGTCTCTTGGCATGTCCTCCAGTGGTAGAAAGAGAATGGGGAGTTTTCAGTTTTTCCTACTTTTCATTCCCTAAATTCGGAATACTTCTGGTTCCCCCACAGACTCCTCAAATCTACTAGCCCAGATTCTCAAAGCCCCTAGCACAGAAACTAACAACTGCTCTAGAACTAAAGATTTGGTCCCCATGGTGCACAGGTAAAGCAATATTTAAGGAAAGATCATCACCTAGAGAACAGTGGGCAAGTTCCATAGTGGAAAAGAGGCACAGGCAGTTCAGACTCAGCATCCACAGTGTCTAATCTGGAAGACAGAGGACATGATGGGCTGTGCCGGCGCTGATGCTCACCGTGTTCCCATGGGGACGCATCTCCAGTGTTTCGCCCACCAACTTGTCACGCTTGTCTAATGTTTATGTGACTTATCTATATATGGTGGGAGGTTGAGCAAAGAATGTGTCAAGAGCCCAAGCGAGGACCAAACAGGATGGCCTGGGAAGAACAAAGACAAATCAATCCAGAGCAACTACGCGATCTCAAACCAAATAAGCAAGAAACAACTATTGATTTCCAAGAAGGGGGAAAAAGAAAAAAGGAGGGAGGGAAGGGAAAGGGGAAAGGGAGAAGAGGGAAGAAGCGGGAGAAGAAAGTGGAGAAGGATAAGAAGAATCCCTTGTCCAGCAAATACAGGTCACAGAGCACCTAACAGCTTTTCTCTATCCTGGTGTGGCAGAGCCTGGCACCGTCCCTGCAAGTAGCCATTCTTTCCTTTTGGACTCATGGCTGTTCCACTAAAGACTACAATTCTAAGACTCCCTTGCAGCTGGATGTGACCACAGGGTGAGATTCTGGCCAATGGGATGTGAGTGAAATGTGCAATTTCAGGAGCTTGCCCTCTTCTTTCTTCCCCCTCCTGTCAGGGAAGCCTGGCTGTGATGGCACATCGTCTGCAGCCACATGGGTGAGGACACCACTCCAAGGACAGCAGAGCTACAGGAAGAAAAGAGAGGGGGGCCCAGCACAGGTGAGCTCGTCTGCCGGTCCCAGATCTTCTCCCTGGACTGCAATGTGACAGGGAAATAATCTCTCCTGTTTAAGCCACTATATTCCGGTGTCTTCTATTACAGCAGCCTAACTGACATTCTAACTAAAGCTATTGGTTTCTGCACTCAATATTTAAACTTTTCCACTCTCGTTGAATCTCTGACTTGCCCTGTCCACTTAATCGCACTCTCAGGAGATGATCTGATCTTCTATTTCAAAAAGCAAAGAGAAGTCAGCCTATGGGAACACTCAGCTTCCACCACTTAACCTTTGTAGGTGACATCTGCACATACCTGCTCCTCCCATCCCTGCTGGAACTCTGTGGGAGTGTCCCTCTCCCTATCGTGGCCAGGATTTCCATCTGGGCTTTCGGTCCCATCCCTTCCTGCCCTTCAGGGTAATCTCATTATCAACCATCCCTTCTCTTTTATCATTCAGCCTCTCCCTCCCTCTTGACTGTTACCATGGCAGTTTTTTAACATGTTGATGTCTTTTCCATCTTAATAATAATAATAATAATAAAATACTAAGACCTTCCTTGATCACACACTAGCATGGCACATTTCTATAGCCTTCTCCATAGTACACAAAGAACTGTGTATGGATTAGTGGAGGAGAGGGTACAGGAGGGGCTTTGTCCCCATGCTCCTTTCTCCCATACCCCTTTAGTCGGGCCACACACCCCCACCCCCATCCTCTCAGCAGGTAATTCTGAGCACCCTCATGCTTGCCTTGCCCTGAAAGGTACAGATCCCAGACGCTGGAGTTCAACAGCCCTACTTTGCTCTGCTACTCAGCCTGGCATGACCTCCAACTCCTGCACTTCAGTTTCATTGATCATAAAATGCAAGCAATGGATATGCTACCTCATAAGGTTGTCGTGAGGATTAAAGCATATATGTGTCTTTATCAGGATTTCTAGTTGCAATCCATAGAAATGAACTCTGGCTAATTTAGGAAGAAAAGGGATTTGTTAAAAGGATTTTGGAGACCCCAGATCTCCAGGAAGGCTGGAGAACAGGTTTGAATACTATGTTGCCAGGAATAACACTCAAATATCACATCACAGAGCTAGTCCCCTGAAGAAACCTCTGCCAAGCCACGGCCGCTGTCCCCAGACACACTGTTCACCGGCCCCAGAGCAGCAGTGATGGCTGCCATCACAAGTGGGAAGTCACTGCCATAGGCCCCTCTTCCTCGCCAGAACGGACCCTGAGCAGTCGCAGCCTCAGCCCGTCAGCAGCTGCTGATTCACAGCCTGGGGTGGGTGCATTGGCAGAGCCTGGGTCTCATGCCAGCATCCTAGCTGCAAAGGAAATGGGGAAAGCAAGTTATCTGGTATATTCAGCTTCTGTACTGTGCACATTGGTGAGGAGGAGTATCCTATAGTCAGAGGAAGTGTGTTCAGCTACCAACAGCCAAAAAGAATGACTAATATTCACTAAACAAATGAAATATTTATCCCAGTACTTGATGTGTTATCCTTCACCATTGTACTTTACTTTACCCAAGTATGTGTTGAGACCATCAGGCTGGCTTAGTGGCTCATGCCTGTAATCTCAACAGTTTGGGAAGAAGGGGAGGGAGGATTGCTTGAGGCCAGGAGTTCGAGACCAGCCTAGGCAATATAACAAGACAGTGTCTCTACCAAAAAAAACAAAAAAAATGGCCAGGCACGGTGATGTACACCTGTGGTCCTAGCTACTCGGAAGGCTGAGGCAGGAGGATAGCTTGAGCCCAGGAGTTGGATGCTGCAGTGAGCTATGATCGTGCCACTGCATTCCAGCCTGGGCAACAGAGCAAGACTTTGTCTCTTAAAAAAAAAAAAAAAAAAAGCCAGGCACAGTGGCTCACACCTGTAATTCCAGCACTTTGGGAGGCTGAGGCAGGCGGATCACCTGAGGTTAGGAGTTCAAGACCAGCCTGCCCAACACGGTGAAAACCCGTCTCTACTAAAAATACAAAAATTAGCTGGGCATGGTGGCGAGTGCCTGTAGTCTCAGGTACTTGGGAGGCTGAGGCATGAGAATCGCTTGAACCCAGGAGGCAAAGGTTGCAGTGAGCCAAGATCGTGCCACTGCACTCCAGCCTGGGCAACAGAGCGAAACTCCACCTCAAGAAAAAAAAAAAAAAGAATATCATGTGGTAAAAATATTCATAACCATCCCCCTCTTTCCCCCAGCAACAGAACTTTCCAATAAAACCTACCTGTCCCCACATCCCAGTATCTCTTTATATTTTTTTCTCCAAGGAGCTAATGGCTACCTGATAAACTTGTGCTAAATATGGATGACTGAAAATTGGCTAGTTGGTGTCTGATTCTTTTCTACATCTTCCTGTGTTCATAGGAGATTCCAGGAGTCACAGAGCTTCCACCCAAAGGGATTTCAAGCAGCTGTGAAATTTACCTCAGGGAGTTTTTGGTCAGCAGGAAGGTCTTTTGACTGAGACAACTGCTATTCAGTAAATAACCTTGGCTAAATTGATGTCACCAACTCCTTGTCAACCCCATAGGTTGGAGCACATCTTACATACTTTCACACACTTTATCTCACCCGATCTTCCCCCAAAGCCCCATGTGATCTTCAGGATGTTATCATCTGCAGTTGATGAGATGTCCAGAAAGGCTTAATGAACTTCCCAAGGGACTAAATTTGGTAAACAGAAGTAACACTAGGCCAGAGGCGGAGGCTCACACCTATAATCTCAGCACTTTGGGAGGCCAAGGCAGGAGGATCGCTTGAGGCCAGAGTTCGAGACCATCCTGGGCAACATAGCAAGACTAGAGTCTCTACTATATATATATATATATATATATATATATATATATATATATATATACTTGAGATGGAGTCTCACTTTGTCTCCCAGGCTGGAGTGCAGTGGTATGATCTTGGCTCACTGCGATCTCTGCCTCCCAGGTTCAAGCAATTCTCCTGCCTCAGCCTCCCAAGTAGCTGGGACTACAGGTGCATGCCACAATGCCCGGCTAATTTTTATAATTTTTTTTTTGTGTGTGTATTTTAGTAGAGACGGGGTTTCACCGTGTTGCCTAGGCTGGTCATGAACTGCTGAGCTCAGGCAATCCTCCCACCTCGGCGTCCCAAAGTGCTGGGATTACAGGCATGAGCCACTGGCACCCAGCCAAAATATTTTTTTAAAATAGCCAGGCATGGTGGTGTGTGACTATAGGCCCAGCTACCTGAGAAGCTGAGCGGGAGGATTGCTTGAGCCCAGGAGTTCAAAGCTGCAGTGAGCTATGATTGTACCACTGCACTACAGCCTGAGCAACAGAGCAAGACCCTGTCTCTAAAAAAAAAAAAAAAAAAAGTAATAATAAGACTAAAACTAGACCCAGTGTCCTGATTCCCGTCCAAGTGCTCTTTACTTTTTACAAATTCCAGCTGCCCTTTTTTAGGTAGAGAAATCCCAGTGGTGTCAGTGAATAAAGGAACAAAGGAACCCAGGAGAAAGTCCTTGGGAGGCTGGCAGGGGAGAATAAACAAACCAGGAATGATCCCCCTCTTTAGGAACATCCGATTTGCTGTGACTTAACTCCGAATGTTTTCAAATTTCTGATTCCAAAACATTTACATTCACCAGGAGTACTGAATGTAATTACTTCCTTTTTGTCTCAAAAATTGCAAAAATTAGGGGATGTGCAACAACCACAGAAGGAATTCAGGAGCTGAGGTGAAAAGGGGTGGCACCCAATCTGCAAAGCCAGTGTGAGCCTTTTTAGCCACAGCACTGGGGAAGCTGCCATCTTTGAGCTCCGTGATTAAAGCAACTGCAAATTAGTTTCTGCAAAGGTCTTTCCTCTTAAATTGAAAAGCACCGTGTAATGGAATTTCATAGATGCTGCTTTGGAAATGACTTCATACCTCACTCTGTTCAGAGCTGAGAGGTGGCCACATGCCATGAATCATAAGAGGCTGAGGCTCTCGTGGGGCTGCTGAACCATCCTCTGACTTCAACATCTAGATGCTCACAGACAACTCGCCCCAATCCCTTAACCTAGGAAGGGAATTACTCATCTCAGAGCACTGGAGTCACTTCTGCATGATTAGTAATCTTCTCTTCCCCCAACTCAGGCTACTTACTTGCAAACTGTGCTTTGTACCACAGTCAGGCTCCTAGGAGTTGCTAGCTGCAAACAGATTGCCTAGGTACATGCATTTTAAGTAAAAGGCTTTGAAAAGCTATGGGATTTGGGGGCTCTAGTAAGATTTCCAATAGAAATGATAAAGTCAAGCTGACAAAGATACATACTGAATGCCACGCTGTTTTCACTGACCACCTTCGCTTTCTTGGGGTACTCTGTGAGACTCATCTTTCCAAATTGTTGGCAGCTTTACCATCAACCAAAGCAGGCTGCATTTCAGTGTCAAGTCTGATTGATTAATATTTTCAAACAGCCCAAATGTTTAATACATTTATGCACAAAAAATATATTAACTTCTACTATGTGCCAGGTACTCTGTCAGGCCCTAAGTTACAACAATAAGCAGGACTATCAATCACAGTTCTCATGGTGCTTACAGTCAACTGATGGAGACAGGATGTATTCAAATAATATGACGCATGTAAAATTGCAATTATGACAATAACTGAAAGTCCCTAGACTTTCAGGGAATCCTGAGAGAGCCTAGGAGAGGGGAATTAGACCTGGTCAGGGTCTAATTAGACCAAGTCAGCCCTAAGAAAGTGACCCTTGAGCTGAAACTAAAAGGTAAGGAAGAGCTAACCAAATGGAAAGAGAAGAGGAAAGCATTGAGGCAAAGCACACAGTGTGGGCAAAGCCTTAGAGTGGCAGGGGCATGGTAAGGACTGGAAACAGAGCCCATATGCATTAAGCTTAATGAGCGAGGGGAGCCTGAGAAAGAGGCAGACCCCTCAGGGTTCCACAGGACACCCAAAGGAGTTCTGTCTTTGTTTACAATGCAAATTGCATGGCATGGAAAAGTTTTGAATGGAGGTGAGGGCGGAAAGGTGGCGTCATCCAATTGGAAAATGTCCCTCTGGTTGCAGCATGGAGGTTGTATTGGGTTGGGGCTCATAAGCTGCTTGCCAAAAACCCATGAAGGGAAGTAGGTGTTTAAAGTCTTCCCTGCCCTGATGGTGACCTGATTCACCCAGAATCACAAGGCAAATCACATAGCCAGCTCAGGTATTCAGGACACCAGTCTCCTATCACAAAGCTCCTTCTACTACAGCATTGCCTAGTAGTAGCATAATTTTCAAGATGTGATGTTATCACCTGGGCAATAAGTTGGTAAACCAGGCAGCACATCCTTTCACTTCTCTGGGAAGCTACCCACTGACACAGGTAACAGCACTGACAATAATCAGCATTCAAGTACCAAGCCCAATACTGGGGTCATCACCACCCACCTGGTAGTCTCTTTTCCAGCTATCTCTATCTACATACCCCCTGTGTAGGAGAGATGTTCAAGTGTGTGCTCTTACAAATGATAATAATAATTTTAAAAATTTAACCTCCAGTCATTACCTATGTGCTTATGTATTGGTGTTGAGGAAGAAAGCAGGTTACCAAAAGGACTAAGCTATCTGAACACATTCCAGGAACAGGAACTAGGGCTCAACTTTTGTGGCGATTTATTTGCTCAAGAGTCAAAGTACATTGTGCTCATTCTGTTAAATTATTTCACATTTGCTAATCATTTAATTAAAACATCTACTTAAGGTAATGGTATTATAAATGTTTAAACTGTTATCACTATGTTTTTCTATTTCTAATAACTGTGTTGCAACCATACTACACAGATACAGTCCACCCAGAGACTCTGCCCCTTTCCCCTCTGCACAGTCAGCCAGAGTGGCTCATGTGTCCACTCTCCCATTGTTTCAGTTAAAAAATCATAATTATACTACCCAGAAGGAAGTGCTCATGAGCTCATCAGCATCCTTTGACCACATCAGCACAGATTCAGTTATTTTAGAAATCAGGGTTCTGCACAAATGAAAGGGAAGACAGATGAGCCTTGATTGGGAGACAAAGGAGGGTGGAGAGACAAAAAGGCAGACCCAGAGGTACCTGTAGTGGCAACTGGCAGACTCGAAGGCATCAAGTGCCAGGAATGGGAGGTACCAGATCTGGTATACCCTTGGCTTACCCTTGGCTTATCAGTGTGGCAGGGAAAAACACATACTCAATAAACCCTATTTCCTTTTCCTCCTGGGAACATGCCTACATGACAATTCCATCTACCCTTTCAGATAGGTGAGGCCATGTGACTTCTACCCAATAGAGTGTAAGCAGAAGTGATGTGTGCCAGGCCTGGTCCATAAAAAGCTTTGGCAGAATCCTCCTTGCTCGATCCCCCCACCCTCCTGACAAATGGAGAAGCCTCCATTGACTTAGAGCAGCAGTTCTCAATTCAACCAGGAGCCATTTTGTCCCTTCCCCCAGGGACATTTGGAAATATCTAGAGACATTTGGCGTTGACACAACTAGAAGCATGTCCTACTGGCATCTAGTGGGTGGAGGCCAGGGATGTGGCTAAACATCCTACAGTGCACAGGACAGCTCCCACAGCAAAGAATCATCCAGCCCCCAAATGTCAACAGCACTGCTATTGAGAACACTGAACTAGTGGGGGTAGAGCCACCAGGTGGGTTCTTGAATGACTGCCTGGAGCAGAGTGCCACACCCGCATGTATGCACACACACATATACACCCGTGCACATACATATATGCACACACATCACACGTAGGCACATACACACACACATGCACATACACTGACCTGTATGAGCTAGGAATTTCAATAAGAAATAAACTTCCATTATGTTAAGTCGCTGAGATTCAGGGATAATAGCAGCTAGCATTATTTACTTTAGCAAATACAATCACCAGGGGTTAATCTTTCCATGGAGGACAAGCATGCCCTTAGCAACAGCTGCCTCACTTGGCAGGTACAGTGAAGGCTTCTGGAATAAAGAAGTGAAGAGCAATGGAGGCCTGGCCCTGTCCTTCAGTCACGAGGCCCACAAGCCAATGGGAGGAAAAAGGCCTAGGGTACAGGGGGAGTTTCAGAGCTCTTTCACTCTTCATGACCAGAGGCGGCACCTTTGGGAAGAAACTGAGCGACTCAGCCCAAGAACACAATCCGAACCCCACACCTACCCAGGAGAAACACAAGAACAGCCAGAGGCAGCATCAGCACTAACCCCTGTCTTCTTCCTCTCTCCCTCACCCTTTTTTTGTCTGACAGGGACTTGCTGATAATAATCAACAAGGTCCTTTTAGTGTATGGGCCGGTCTTGCTGTGACTAATAAGATGATTGGTTGTATATATCCTCTTTATGGTTGTTCATTATATCACCCTAACATAAAGTAATTTAATTTCAGTGGGATAATTAGGGTATTTCTAATCTAACTGATGGTCTGAATGAAATGAGATTCTCAGAGGGAGATTTGTGTATCAGGAGACTGGTGACCTCCAGCCCCAATTTTCACACAATGTATTAATCTGACAGCCCGACTTCCCAGGCACACTGCCTCCGTATATTTCCGAGCCTGTGGGTTACAGAGCACAACCGCAAATGAGATTACTTTATTTATAATGAGATTTCCTTGGGCTCAAGGAGACAGATGATAATATTTTAACTGAGGCCTTCAGACTGACAGAGCATCCACACGTTAACTCAAGCCCTGAGACGCAAATGCACCAAAGAGGGAGTGAGGCCCTGTCTAGGGGCTCAGCAGGAGAAACAAAAATGGAACCCTGTGAGGGTTCCTCAGGACAGGGGTGAGGGCCACTGGAAGACCCCTGGCTCTCACCTGTTCCCTTGAGGAGGATGCAGAAAGAATCTGCTCATTACGTCTGAAATGGGGGGACAAGGAAAGAGACTGCTGGAAAGAAAAGGCAGTGAAGGACCAGGCATGGTGGCTCATACCTGTAATCCCAGCACTTTGGGAGACCGAGGCGGTGGGGTGGATCACCTGGGTTCAGGAGTTAAAGACCAGCCTGGCCAACATGGTGAAACTCTGTCTCTGCTAAAAATACAAAAATTAGCCGGGACCAGTGGTGGGCGCCTGTAATCCCAGCTACTTGGGAGGCTGAGGCAAGAGAATCACTTGAGCCCAAGAGGCGGAGGTTGCAATGAGCCAAGATGGTGCCACTGCACTCCAGCCTGGGCGGCAGAGCGAGACTCTGTCTCAAAAAGCAAAAAAAAGCAGTTGAGGCTGGCGGGGGTCAGGCCAGCACTCTGAGCAAGCAGGGGTGCAGGAGACCTACTGCCTGTCCCCACCCACCAGAACATGCCCCTAGGAGCAGACCCAGCTCACCTCTGTCCTCCAGGCAGGCTCCAAACCTTACAATAGAGCCACTCTTTTATGTTAGCCATTGGAGGCAGGATGCTGGTTCTTAGGAAAATCTGCTACTGAAAACACTCCTCATTCATTCACTGAGTGCCCACATGTGCCAGGCGCTGCTCGGGCCCAAAACAGACAAAGCCTAATTCCAGGCTCCTTCCATTCTTCTGGTTTTATTGCTCAAAACTTCTTGGTAAGTTTATTTTAGGGTTTAATGTGAGGTGGGGAAATAAGTCTGTTTCTCTGGAAGAAAAACTGTTTTCTTTCCATGTGATAATGAGAATTATGCAGCTCATCTCATCTTGTTCCCCTTGTTTTCTTGGGTGCTTGGAAGCTCAGAGATGAATGTCAGGCAGTAGCAGCATTAGGTTAGGATTTGGGACCTATTTTCCTTCTTATTTTCTATTTCCTTATTTTTTCAAATAAAGTGGAAAAGCTTTATTTAAATGTATCATTTAACAAAACACTTCAAGTTCAATTTGAAAATAATATATTTTATTTTTTAAAATAAGCCAAAATAGAAGCATTGACTTATAAAAGCCACTGTTAAGATTCCTTTAGTGGCTCATGCCTGTAATCCCAACATTTTGGGAGGCTAAGGCAGGAGGACTGCTTGAGCAGAGGAGTTTGAGACCAGCCTGGGCAATATAGCGAAACTCTGTCTCTAAAAAAAATTTTTTTTTGAGATGGAGTTTTGCTCTTGTTGCCCAGGCTGGAGTGCAATGGCACGATCTCAGCTCACTGCAACCTCTGCCTCCCAGGTTCAAGCGATTCTCCTGCCTCAGCCTCCCAAGTTAGCTGGGATTACAGGCACCCGCCACCACACCTGGCTAATTTTGTATTTTTAGTAGAGATGAGGTTTCTCCATGTTGGTCAGGCTGGTCTCAAACTCCTGACCTCAGGTGATCCGCCTGCTTTGGCCTCCCAAAGTGCTGGGATTATAGACATGAGCCATCACACCCAGCCTCTTTTTTTTTTTTTTTTTTTTTTTTTAATTAGCCAAGCATGATAGTTTACGCCTGTAGTCCCAGTTACTCAGGAGGCTGAGGTGGGAGGATCGCATGAGCCCAGGAGGTGGACGCTGCAGTGAGTTGAGATCGCACCACTGCATGCCAGCCTGGGCAACAGAGCAAGAGACTGTCTCAAAAAAAAAAAAAAAGTCCTTAATAAGTGTTTACTAGGTGCCTAATTAATAACTGCCCTCTGGTTGGCATGTGGCATGGGTCCTTTCCTAAGCACTTCATGTCTCGCAATAGCCCCCTGACGTAAGCACTAGTACTATCCCCACTTTAAAGATAAGGAAATGAGGCAACGGAAAAGCTAAGTAGTTTGCCCAAGATGGCACATTCAGTAAGGAGTAGAACCAGGACTAAAGGGGTAGTCTGACACAAAGGCTGCCCTCTTACCCACTGCCCCTCAGCATATGCAACATACTGGGCTAGGCAGTAAAACATGTATGTGACATGTGCTTGATGCCTCCCCAGCTGCCTGGCATCCTCTGAGCCCCACTTTACACTCCAGCCATTGGTGCAGTGACCAGCCTGCTTAGGTATGACCTGCCAGCACCTAGCCGTGGCAGTATGGAGAATCTTTGGCTTTCCCCGCTGGGGTGTCTCTCCCCCAACCTCATGGGAGCCTGGCAGAATCTGCTCAGTGATTCTGACATGTTCACACATTTGGAAAAGAGAGAGAGCTCACACCCACGAGCCAAGCCTTGGCCAATGGAAAATGGAGCCAGTAGATAAATGTTCCCCATTTCTGTCCTGTGAGCAGAGAATTCTCAGGCCTGTTCCACATAGCTCCTCAGGGATCCTAGGGGGATTTAGCCCCTGGGGCCCACACTGTTCATTGGCTCAGGGGTGCTAGGTTGGTCCTCATCTGTCTCATTCACTTTTCTTGACCCCTCACTCTTTTTCCTTGAAATCAATTTCTCAAAAACAACCTTTATGCAAGATCTTAGCTCAGCTCTGCTTTTGGGGTAAATCAAGGCTAAGACACTACAGTTCCTTGTTTGGGGAGTTCAGATTAGGATGACCCATCATTACAAGGGGAAAAATTCAGTAACAGTGCATAAGAATTTATGATTAAGTAGCTAAAAGATCAACTCAAGCTATGAAAATACAAGAGTGCAGAGAAGAGAATGCAGAAATTATTGTAGGAAACTAAAACTATTTTTTTTTTTTTTTTTTTTTTTTTTTTTTTAGACAGGGCCTCACTCTGTCACCCAGCCTGGAGTGCAGTGGCACAAGCACAGCTTATTGCAACCTTGACCTCCTGGGCCCAGGTGATCCTCCCATGTCAGCCTCCTGAGTAGCTGGGACTACAGGTGCCTGCCACCACACCTGGCTAATTTCTGTATTTTTCGAAGACATGGGATTTCACCATGTTGCCCAGGCTGGTCTCAAACTCTTGGGCTCAAGTGATCCACTCACCTCAGCCTCCCAAAGTGCTAGGATTACAGGCATGAGCCACCGCACCAGCCTACAATAAAATTTTATTGGAGCATGGCCATGTTATTCATTTACATGTTGTCTATGGCTATTTTCCTATTACAAAAACAGAATTGAGTATGTGCAACACAGACCTATGTATGGCCCACAAAGCTTAAAATATTTACTATCTGTTTATGGAAAAAGTTTGTGGGCCAGGCACTGGGGCTCATGCTGGGGCCAGCACTTTGGGAGGCTGAGGCAGGTTGATCACTTGAGGTCAGGAATTTGAGACCAGCCTGGCCAACGTGGTGAAACCCCGTCTTTACTAAAAATACAAAAAATTAGCCAAGTGTAGTGGCACACGCCTGTAATCCCAGCTACTCGGGAGGCTGAGGCACGAGAATCGCTTGAACCCAGGAGGCAGAGGTTGCAGTGAGCCAAGATCATGCCACTGCACTCCAACCTGGGTGACAGAGCAAGACTATGTCTAAAAAAAAAAAAAAAAAAAAAAGATGAACAAAAAAACAAGTTTGTGGACTCCTGATATAGAAAACCCAGAGTCCTATGGAAAACAGGATACGGGCACAATCCTGTTTGAGGGGTGGTGGTTGGTATAATCAGACAAAGGTAGAAAGAGACTGCAGAAGAACAGGAGCAAGAATATTCCAACTAGAGGCAATGGTTTAACCAAAGGCAGAGAGGTGAGAAGCAGGTGGTCACAGGCAGTTTACTATTGCAGGAGAGGAAGAAACTACAGTGGAAGTGATGGCACATGAGGCTCCAGGCAGAGGTTTAAGTTCTCTGGTGCTGGGTTATTTCTCTCATTTTAGGATATTTCCTTCAGTAGCCAAAGATGCTGTAACAAAGAATATCCCCAGAGCCTGGTATGTACCTTCTACTGAAGGGAGTTTATGTGAAGTTTGTCCCACTTACGTTCTTCCGATGAGCAGTGGGAGCCTCTGCTCCTAAAGCCACCCTCTTTGCACCGGGCATTCCTGACATGAAAGAGCCACCCCTTTGCCTGCCTGGGGTATGCCAGCTCCTGTCTACTGCTCCTGCTGCTGCTAAACCAGCCACAGCTGAGTTGTGGCCATGGCAGTGAGTGCCCACTGGGTGCTCTAATGAGGTCTCCCTGGTCGGCCTGACTTGTGGTTTCCGGGTCTGAGGATCCGGTAATGTGTGGCAAGAACAATCATGGACGACTTGCTGCACAGCCCAGTAGACAACAATTCTTTATACCATTGGAAAAGCGTGTCCTGGGTGATCCAGCAAGGTCGAGAGCGAGTTACTTTGTTTAGTTCTTTCAAGAAACATTCACTCAGGCCAAAATATATGCCAGGCAAGGTAATATACTGATCAAGATACTATCCTCCCTCGAGGGGCTCACAGTCTACTGGGGAAGATCGACATGCAAATTAACCCACACCCCAGTGGGGGAAATGCTGCCCTATGACTCCTGGGGTCATGCGATGGGGTGAGGAAAGGAAATGGCTCTGCCTGTGGGAAGGTCAGGGAAAGCGCTGGGAGAGAAGATGCTCAACTAGCTTCCCCAGAAGGCCCTGGGGGTAGTGCAGTCCCGGCAAGTGCAAAGCCGAGAAGCTGTGAATCACGCGTCTCACCTGGGGAAATGCTCGGAATGATGGTTTGCTCACCTGAGCATGACCTAACTTCCACTACACATTTGTCTGATTTTCAAAGAACTGTAAGGCACTCAAATGCCGTAAGCTGGAACATATTTTAGGATCTCGTGGGGCCCCAGGTTCATTGCCACAAACATCAGTTATTACTGCACTGATAAGTGAAGAAAGAACAGTTAGTAGAGCTTTCTGGTTGACTGATTTCAGATAAGCCCACTTTTTCCTTTGCCCATATGTAGACAGAACCAACAAAATGGATCTAAATATCTGCACAAGGCCAGGCTGCTTGCTCCTGATGAAGGAGGTCAGCACCCACCCTCTGCAAGCTTTGGCTTCCTCTGGAGTCAGAGAGGTCATGCCACTTCTCCAACGAGGGTATCTTGTTTTCTGTATGTGTATCGCTTTACAGCATGATGCTGCAGAATTCAGTGATAAGGTGTTGCTCCCCTCTGGCACTCTCTAAAAACTTGTTGACTAGCTCCAAGAGGAGGGAAAAGGTAACCCAGTAGATGACATAGGAATCGTATCAGTTCTATAATGGGCTGGGTGCAGTGGCTCAGGCCTCTATTTCCAGCACTTTGGGAGGCCAAGGCAGGAGGATCACTTGAGGCCAGGAGTTCGACATCAGCCTGGGAAACATAAAAATTTTTTTAAATTTAGCAGGGCATGGTGGCTTACACCTGTAGTCCTCACTACTCAGGAGGCTGAGGTGGGAGGATCACTTGAGCCCAGGAGTTTGAGGTTACAGTGGGCTGTAATTGTGCCACTGCACTCCAGCCTGGACAACACTGTGAGACCCTGTCTCTAAAGAAAAATATATTATATTAATATAATGGCCATCATTCTTTGATTGTCAGGTGCTGTGTTAAGAGATTTATAAACATTATCCCAGTTAGACCTCACAAGGAAAGACTCATTCATTCCTTTAAACAAATGAGGAAACTGAGGCAGAGAAAGGATTAATACCTTGGTTCACACTAGTTATAGAGCAGAGACCAGACACATCTGTCTGGTTTCAGCCCAAGCTCTTTAACAGCTAAGTTGTGCTGCTTCCTACAGATAAAAAAAAAAAGCTGAGTTGCTTTTACTTATTTAAAAGCAGACTTGCTCTTTGTTGCCATGTGAAATTAAAATATAGATCTAATCCTTGCTTTTCATTGAAAAGAATTTTTTAAGGCAACTCTTGATTAAATCAATAACAGGCTACTTGCCCTCCTTCCAAAATGCCAGGTTGGGCAGGTGGGGTGAAGAGAGACCTAAAATAAGCCTGTCCTGAGTCACCCCAGAATGGCTGTAGGTAGTGGCAGGCCTGCAAAGTCTCGTAAGAGCCACTAGTTAATCACGTAAGACAAATCCGTGTTCCTTCTTCCAGTGACTGAAGGACAGCGGGCAGGGATGCTATGAGGAGCTGCTGCAGAGAAAGGGACAGGACACCAGGCAGCCTCCCTCCACAGGAAGGTCATCTACCTGCTTGCTCTCAGCTCCAGTCCTACCCTTCCATGATCTGCTTTAATTTTAGGGGCACTAGGATCCCCCCAAGCCCCCTCGCTAGCTGGCTTCTGATTTGGTCCTAGCAGTGGAAGCACTGGGGAAGTTTGGAAGGCAAGAAGAGGGGAAGAAAGGACTCTTCCTTATTCCAGCTCTGTCAGAAATCCTCCAGCAGCAGGCAGCTACAGGCGCCAGTTTCCCCAGCAGGTCATAACAGCCTCCTCCATCCCAACCCCAGCACTTAGCATCCCCTCCTCATTCCCAGCACTGACTCAGCACAGCCCTTCCTCCAGGGTCCCAGCACCCACCCAGGATCCTGTTCTCTGAAGTTCTGGGCTCTGGTAATATTATGTTCTCTCTGTTGTTCCCCCAGCACTAAAAGTAAGGTTTTCTGCAGTTGCCAATCTCTGTATTATATCATTGTCTTTTCGTTTGCTCTTTTAGTTCTTCCAATAACTGTGTTGCCAAATCTTTGTATTCAACTCCTTCTGTTTGAAAGACCTAGAGAAGTTTCTGTTTTCCTGACTAGACCCCAGTTGACAAGCTCCATGTGTATGTCGATAATTGCTAGAAAAGATATTTCCAGGACTTTCACTGACTCCTCCCTCACCATCCTGATTGTCCTGTTTGGGGCATACTCCCCTAGCTTTGGTCCTACCTAGTAATAAAGTCTGCAGTTTACTGACCACTTATGATGTACTTTGCAAATATTATTACACTTAGTCATTATGCCTAACACAGGGAGCTATACAATATTTTAAAGAAATTAATTAAAAACCCTAAGGCTGGCCGGGCACGGTGGCTCACGCCTGTAATCCCAACACTTTGGGAGGCTGAGGTGGGCGGATCACGAGGTCAAGAGACCGAGACCAACCTGGCCAACATGGTGAAACCCCGTCTCTACTAAAAATACAAAAACTAGCTGTGCAGGAGAACCGCTTGAACCCAGGAGGCAGAGGTTGTAGTGAGCTGGGATCGCGCCACTGCACTCCTACAGAGTGAGACTCTGTCTCAAAAAAAAAACAAAAAAAAACACCTCTAACACTGAGGTCACATGGCTATCAAAGAGAATGAGTCGACATAGGAACTGAGGCACCTCTGAAGTAGCCCAAGCACTTCACTCTATTCTCCAGCCTCCTCTCTTATCTCTTTTGCAAAGGTTTGTTCTGGGCTCTTTGATTTGTGCTTTCCTACCTCTTTTTTTTTTTTGTCTCCTATTCCCTTCTCTCTACTACCTGAGTAAAATGTTTATCTTTTAAGAGGCCCCCTACTTCCTGCCCTCAAAGGGACTAAGTACTGACTACTTGGTACCTGAAGATGGGGATTCTTTTCTACTCTCTCTCGGACCTTGCCAGTACTCTAGGCTTATCCCAGTAACTCAGCCATCTCCCATGGCCTAGCCTTTTCTCACTGGCTCAGTCCACTCCCCTTAGCCCTGCCCCCTCCTACTTGTAGATCCTTCTCCAAAAGTGGTCTAGCCTTCCACTATTTGCATGGCAGGGAGATCTGGTGCCAACTCTCCCCTGATGGGGGTGCAGGCCCTGAGAGGTAAAGCATGAGGGAACATGACAAAGCTTAATAAACATCCTAAGGAAATCTGCTTTACTGGTTATTTAGGAAAAAACCGCAGTTACCACATCAATAGCTGACATGCAGATACATACATACATACCAGTGAATATTCCAAACAGTCTACCCTCCTTAGGAGTTTCAAGATTTCCCTGACAATATTTACTTATACTCTTGGCTCATTTGGTGAACTATTTTTGAATAAGTAATGCAAGGGTAAATATCGGTCCCTAACAAAGAGAACTTAAACAGAATTTGTAAAACAAACTGATGATGCCAAGTTCCTGGTATCTAGATGCCCATTTTCATGGTTTCAGATTTGCCTATCAAGGCTAAGATGGAAACGGAGAAAACTAACATTGATTTCTTTTAAGGGAGAATAGTTAACAATGACTAAGCCTGCGCATTTTGTCAAGCACTGCGCTCAGAGCTTCGGGTGCCTCATCCCATTTAATCCTCATAACAATCCAGTGAGGCAGAGTCTAGAATTCTTACCATTTCCATGTTACAGATGAGGCAACTGAGTCTTAGGCAGATTAAGAAACTTGTTCCCAGGCATTGCTGGAGAAGGCGGGTGTCACCTGACAGTTTATCTGTGGGGGCTGCACCCTTCACCACCACACCACCTGTCTCCCCTCACTGGCCAGTCCCCCGTTCCTGCCTGGCACAGCTTTCTTTTGGCAGTTTGGCCCTGAATACACTTCAGGATAAGTTCCTTCGTTGTGATAAGCAGGGCCCACGATCTCTGACAGCTGTTCCCCGCTCTTCATCATCATCTGAAACAATCAGTAAGCATTAGAGAGTACTTTTCCCTTTACAAAGGTGATAATTAGATAACAAGCTGAGATTAAAGTAATTACAGTTAGACAGCTGGCGAGGCAGCACAGTCATGTTGAAATATTGTTGGTACTTCAGCATCTGGTTCTAATAACAGCATAGGCTAAAGGATTTTACATTAATTACAGAACATAATTTAATATAAACATATTTAATTACAATTGATGAGCGATAAACTGTTCAAGAATGACTTAACCCCTTCCGCGTGTCAAAGTGATGGGAACTTGGGGCAGGCTGTGGCCGGTTCCACCGTCTTTCTCCCCTCCCTGCCACGTCCTCCACATCCCCCTGGTGCCCCCTTCTGGACAAACCCCCCTTCCCAAAAAGGAATGTTCTAGGAGATGATGTGGCTCATTGATTACCCCATGGGTGTTTGGCCACCCTTAGAATACCAGGAGAAAAGGAGGCTACAGGGCACCACAGGCTGTGATGCATCACTGTAGCCCGACCCTCCTCTTCCTCTCATTGCCTGAAATGAGGCAATTCGCCACTCCTCACCTGCTCTTCCCACGCTCTCACACCTTCATAGGGTGCTAGGTTTGCTTCCAACAGTCCACGAACAACCTATTAAACAGTCTGCACATCTCATAGAACAAGTTTAAAGGTAAATCCATTTTCTGTATGAAATCATGACTACAAAGTCCCTGGGCACAACAGTCAGGGTATTTTCACAATTTAAGAGTCAGTGTGTAACACCTGGAGACTTCTACCTGTGACAGAGCATTATTCCATCAGGAATTCTTCCTTACCTGCCGCCAAGCCCCATCTCTACCCCCAAAACTGGCAGAAGCTGACCCTGGGTGAAGCAGTTTATAACACGGGATCACACAGACATACTCTCCACTGAATAAAGGCCTGAACCATCATTAACTGCACATTGTCTTTCCACAAGCTCCTTTGTGAATGGGAGACATTTGACAGCCACAAAAGCCAAACAGCACTAGGTCTCACTTGCATTGAGGTAACCCAGGAGTCAACCCAAAGAAGCTACAAGGCTGGTCCTTCCTAAGAGAGAGTGGGTAGCCCTGAGTGAGTTAGAAAATTCACTGTCAAGTTTCCCTATGTGACAAATGATGGGAAATTATAAATAACCTCAAATGCTGCTTTTACCTCCTGCTGTGTATTTCAAAGTAGAAAGCATACATTGTCCTAAAAGCTAAAATGAGTGCAGAAAAAGATAGTTTATTATTCACAAGTAAGCAAGTGCAAGCTACTTCTACAGAAATTATGGGCAGGTGCACGTAAAGTAAAATTAGTGTGAAGATTCAGGACAAGAGAGAAATAGGCACTTTCAAAGTGAAAGTGGTTTTATACCTATCCTTTAGAAAAAAAACAGTTTAGTTGTTTAACCTAGCAAATCTGCAATCTGAATAAGAATTATAAGGTACTTTTTGTGGATGAAGTGCTCCTGTGGAAGGGAGGAGTAAACAAGAAGGGAAAATAATCAATAATACATTTGTTTTTGTTTTGAGACAGAGTTTCACTCCTGTCACCCAGGCTGGAGTGCAGTGGCACGATCTCAGCTCACTGCAACCTCCACTTCCCAGGTTAAAGCAATTCTCCTGCCTCAGCCTCTGAAGTAGCTCGGATTACAGGAGCCCTCCACCACACCTGGCTAATTTTTTGTATTTTTAGTAGAGACAGGGTTTCCCCATGTTGGCCAGGCTGGTCTGTTGATCTCAGGTGATCAGCCTGCCTCGGCCTCCCAAAGTGCTGGGATTACAGGTGTGAGCTGCCCAGGGATTACAGGTGTGAGCTGCCATGCCTGACTAATGCATTTGTTATTTTAAAATTTACCACTCTGTCATCCAAATAAAAATCTCTTGTGCGTCAAAGGACACTAGCAAGAAAGTGAACACAAAACGGGAGAAAATATTTGTAAATCATATATATAAGTGCCTAGTATCCAGAATATACAAAGAACTCTTACAACCCAACAATTAAAAAAAAAACAATTTAAAAATAGGCAAAGGATTTGAATAGGCATTTTTCCAAAGAAGATATACCAAAGTCCAATAAGCACATGAACAGATGCTCACCATCATTAGTCATCAGGGAAGTATCACTTCACAGACACCAGAATGGCTATAATCAAAAAGATGATAACAAGTGTTGGTGAGGATGTGCAGAAACTGGGACCCTCATACATTGCTGGCAGGAATATAAATGGCACAGTGATATGGTTTGGCTGTGTCCCCACCCAAACCTCATCTTGAATTGTAGCTCCCATAATTTCCACATGTTGTGGGAGGAACCAGCTGGGAGATATTTGAATCATGGGGACTGTTTCCCCCATACTGTTCTCATAGCAGTGAGTAAGTCTCACAAGATCTGATGGTTTTATAAGGGGAAACCCTTTTTGCTTGATTTTCATTTTATCTTGCCACTGCCACGTAAGAAGTGCCTTTCACCTTCCACTATGATTGTGAGGCCTCCCCAGCCATGAGGAACTGTGCCCATTAAACCTCTTTTTCTTTATAAATTATCCAGTCTCAGGTATGTCTTTATCAGCAGTGCAAAAGCAGACTAATACACACAGCTACAGTAGAAAACAGTTTGACAATTCTTCAGAAAGTTCAACAGTTTAACATATGACCCAGTAATTCTACCTTTATACCCAAAATTGAAAACACGTCCAGATACAAACTTGTACATGAAATGTTCACAGCAGTGTTACTCAGAATAGCCCAAAAGTGAAACAACCCAAATGCCCATCAACTGATGAATGAATAAGCAAAATATGGCATATTCATACAGTGGAATATTATTCAGTCGTATAAAAGAATAAGGTACGGATACATGCTACAACATGGATGAACCCTGAAAACTTCATGCCAAGTAAAATAAGCCAGATACAAAACACTAAATATTATTCCATTTACATGAAATGTCTAGAATCAGCAAATCCAAAGATACAGAAATTAGATTAGTGATTGCCAGGGGATGGGAAGAGAGGGGAATTGAGAGTGGCTGCTAGTAGATATAGGTTTTTTTTGTTGCGGGGGAGGGTGGCGATAGAAAGGTTTTGGCATTAGATTGTGGCGATAGTTGTACAACATTGTGAATATACTAAAAACCACTGAACTGTGTACTTTAAAATAGTGAAAATGCTGGATTTTATGCTATATAAATTTTATCTCAAATAAAAACTATCGGTCTGGTTAACTAGAGCTGAATCCCACCAGGGAAATCTGGGAACTGCGTAAGGTATGCACCTTAGAATTATCTCCCCCAAGAGGGAAGGAAGGTGGGGTATTTATACACCAGCTCTCATCAGTCAGTAGTCGAAAACTGCTTCTAGGGGCATTCATTCCTCGGAACTTCTGGTCTGCCCATAAAAGGAGCTCTGGTAGCCAGAGAAAGTCCTTAGGCAAAGAAATGTTGCTAATGGCAGTTGACAGACAGGCCAGCATGCCCCCAAAAGAGTACAGGCCAAAAGGCAAAATAGGTTCTTTGCATTGACAGTCTCTGCTACTCTCTCATTGGGATAAAATAAGAAAGCCCATGTAAAATGCATCAGTGCTAGACACAGAGAAAGCTCTCAATAAATGTGAGTTATTTTTACAGAAGACTCTATAAGGTTAAATAATTTTTCAAAACTTCCCAGCTAATGCAGGGTAGAGCTAGGGTTTACACAACCTCTGTACAACACAATCTTTCATATACAGAATTATATTGACCAAATATACACTAACCAGCCTTGCAAACATACCTATCAAATGGCAATCATGTCATCACGGCATCCAGAGGATATGATAAACATCTTTACATCTTTACTCTCTCTCTCTTCCCCCTTGTGTGCCCTCTGTGGTGGAAGCAGCTGCTTTTCCCACAAAAAGGCCTTGGGGGTTGATGTTAATGTCTGCTCAAGTTGCACAGGGGCTAAACATTATGTGGTCTATTGTGTAGGTGCTTATTTGAGATTCAAAGCCTACACATTTGCTGACAATTTAGTGCAAAGGACCAAGACATATGAACACCTGAGACTGCAGGAGCAACAGGGCGGCGCATTTCTCACTCACATGTCAGTTTGCTGTTCTCCTCTGGAAGAGTCTGATATTCACGTGGCTCAACAAAAGAGGTGTACTAGCAGAGGAATACTGGGGGAACCTCTTCCCGGAATTCCCTACATGAACTCCCAACCGAGGGCATGTCAGACAGTCAAAGAGAGGGGCTGGAGCTGCAGAACTTGAGTGACCTGATGAGGTAGAGGTTGATAATCGTGTCAAAGTAGCTATAGTACACAGCATTGTTCACATGGCCATACTGGTCATTGTCCTGCCACCTCGTCTGGATGGGCAAGAAGTACCCATAGGCCTCGTGGTGCCGATGGTAGGCCTCAACTGTCTGGTCCTTTGATGATGTAACCAAGGAACAAGCATTCTTAGGAAGCATCTTTGACTCCTAAGAGGTCATAGTGATTGCAGCTTTGGAAAATACCTTCAAGAAAAAAAGCAACAACGGATAAGAATGTTCTTCGAAATCTTGATTTTAGTCTAACAAAAGCAACTGCATTAAATGTTGGCTACTGGCTTCAAAAGTAAATTCTTTTTTTCTAGAAAGTAAATCTTCCCTTATAATCTAAGACCTTGTCATAAACTTACTTTCCAAAATGACTCTTTCCTAAAAAGGCGTTGGTACACACTGCCAGAAACAGGGGAAGTCTTTGTTTGAATCTGACTAGTGGGGAAGTAAAGTATGTTTGTATGAAGGTCTTTTATTCCACAAACTATTTTACTTTTTATTTTTTATTTTTATTTATTTATTTATAGTTTTTGAAACAGGGTCTCATTCTCGTCTAGGCTGTAGTGCAATGGTGCGATCTCGGCTCACTGCAGCTTTCCAGGCTCAGGTGATCCACCCACCTCAGCCTCCCAAGTAGCTGAGAATACAGGCTTATGCCACCACACCTGGCCCACCAAGTATTTTCAAGGAGAGTACTGCTTCTGATGAAATCTGTAAAACTACTAAGAGTATAAGAATAGACTCAGGCCACCAGTATAAAATAAAATGTTTGCCAGTAAACATCAGTGGGGCCTACCAACTATATGCTTTGTGTGTGTGTGTGTGTGTGTGTGTATTAATTTTTTTTTAGAAAAAAGTCATTCCCTATAGAAAAGTTTTGTGTTTTTTGTTTGTTTGTTTTTTTGAGACAGGGTTTCGCTCTTGTTGCCCATGCTGGAGTGCAGTGGCGCAATCTCGGCTCACCACAACCTCCGCCTCCCAGGTTCAGGCAATTCTCTTGCCTCAGCCTCCTGAGCAGCAGGGACTACAGGTGTGCACCACCATGCCCAGCTAGTTTTGTATTTTTAGTAGAGATGGGGTTTCTCCACGTTGGTCAGGCTGGTCTCGAACACCCAACCTCAGGTGATCCACCCTCCTTGGCCTCCCAAAGTGCTGGGATTACAGGTGTGAGCCACCGTGCCCAGCCTAGAAAAGTTTTTAAATATGCATAAACATAAGGAAGAAAATCCAACAACCAAACAATACCCGTTATTAACACTTTCATGTGCATTGCTCTAGTCTGTATATACATTTTTAAGTGGTGTCATACTGTATGTGTTGTTTTATAAACTCTTTACTTAACAATGGATCACTAATATATTGAAATATTCTTCCACATCATTTGCAACATTGAATTTTATTATATTCCATGGCATTGAAGAGCCACAAGTTATTAAGTCCCCAATTGTGGCATATTTAAGGTTTTTATTCTAATTTTGGTCATGGGATGAAAATCTTTATAAATATATCTTCACGTATATTCACGATTATTTTCATAGGATAAATTCCTAGCAGCAGAATTGCTGAGTCAAAGGGCAGCTTTTGATATAAATGAATGCCCTCCAGAAAGGCGGTACCAATGTATCCCCTCCCCACCAATGTACGAGCAAGCCAATTTCCTTGTCAATTTTAAAATGCTTTGTCAATTTGACTGTGTTCTCTCATTTCCATAGAAATTTAATAAAATATGCTAAGTGAAAAGATGACTGACACTATTAGCTATGATGGAATAACTAGTATCAGAATAACCTCTTTGTTTGAGAACAACTCTAAAAGCTGGATAAAATGTAAAAGAAGTGCTGTTGGAAGGTATCAGGAAATAATCAAGGCAGTAGGACTTCACAGGCTGCAGCCCTGGGGACAGTGACGCCCAGAGGTGAGCTTTGCATTTGCCTCTGCTCTGTCTCCTTGGGGTATTTGTCAATTCACCATGTAAGGAATAAAGGCTGAAGAGACAGCAGAAACTTAGAGCTTGTGGTGGGTCTTGCTGTGCTGGGAGAGAAGAAAAAATTGAATGGCCAATATCCTGGAGAAGAGTGAGCTGCAGAGAAGTGAGCCCAATAATGCAACTTCCCCTCAAGGTATCTGCTGACTCCTCAGCTGCACCTGCTCTGAATGGGACAGAGAAATCAATAGGAAGCAACTGCAACAAGGCAAAAAGTCTAAGAAGAAAATAGAAGTCTTAGGGTGCTGAGGATGATAAAAAAAAGAAAGAAAGAAAAATTAGCTTTCAGTGCTGCAGAGGAGGAGTGCCAAAACCTCAGACTTTCAGCTGGGACCTGAGAAGCACTACTCCTTTAGAGTGAGGACAGACCTGACATTGACCAGCCTTGAGCAAGGTTATCTATCCATATCACCTGTCAGCCAAATTATCTCCAGAGGAAAATAACATCTTTACAGCCTCTGCGACATTTTATATAGAAAGTCTGGCATTCAGTTGAAAACTACAAGGTCAGGTCAGGCACGGTGACTCACACCTGTGATCCCAGGGCTTTGCAAGGCCACGGCAGGAGGATTGCTTGAAGTCAAGAATTCAAGACCAGTCTAAGCAACATAGCAAGAACCTGTCTCTACAAAAAAAAAAAATTATTTTAATTATCCAGGCATGGTGGCATGTGCATGTAGTCCTAGCTACGCAGGAGGCTGTGGCAGGAGGATCGCTTAAGCCCAGGAGTTTCAGGCTGCAGTGAGCTGTGACTGTACCACTGCACTCCAGCCTAGGCAATAGAACAAGGCCTTGTCTCTAAAAACAACAACAAAAACACAAAGACTTACCAGGAAGTTGGTACAAATGATGAAAACCCAAAATAATTTTTTAAAAAGACAATAAAAATAGTCCCAAACACTCAGACTTCAAAATAACAATGATCAAAATGCATCTCAGATAAAGGCCTGATATCCATTCTGGGTACATAAAGAACTCTAAAACAGGGAGGAAAACCAAAATTCCAGCTGAAAAATAAAAGTCACAAACACACAACTCACAAAGAAAGGTTTTACCATGCTCTTTAAACATATGAAAAGATGGACAACTTCACTCACAGTAAGAGAAATGCAAATTATAACTATGCTGAGATACCATTTCTCAATTAATAGATTGGGTAAAAATTATAAAGCCTGGCCAGGTGCAGTGGCTCACACCTGTAATCTCAGCATTTTAGGAGGCTGAGATGGGTGGATCACTTGAAGACCTTGTCTCTACAAGAAATACAAAATATTTAGCCACGTATGGTGCCTGAGGTCCCAGCTACCAGGGAGGCTGACGTGGGAGGATTGCCTAAGCCCAGGAGGTAGAGGCTGCAGTGAGCCGTGATCACACCACTGCACTCCAGCCTGGAAGACAGAGTGAAATCTTATCTCAAAAAAAAAAAAAAAAAAAGAGAGAGACACTCATATCATGCATTGTTGGTAGGAATGGAATGTCCCCACCATTAAGGGGGAAAATGGAAATCAGATAATATCTAACAAAACCACAAGAGAATTTACCCCCTGACTCACATCTAAGAATTTACCTTGAAGATATACCTGCAGCAATACAAGAATATCTATGGACAAGGTACATGCCTCTTTCTGATGAAAAAATATTGGGAACAAACATACATAGGAGATTGGTTGAATAGACTATGTTTCATTCACACAATGGAGGACTAAGCAGCTATAAATAAAAACTTAAAAAGAGCATATATAGTATGCTATTTTTTGTAAGAAAGAAAAGAAGATAAAATAAATGTACTTATTTATATTTACAAAAAGAAAATCAGGAAGATTAAACATGAAACTAATGAGGGTATGTTAACAAAATGGATGTGATGAAGAAGGGAGAGTAACACTCCTCTGAATGTACCTTTTTGTGTGATTTAGGGTTTTGGAACCAAGTCAACGTTTTACCTACACAAAATGATGATGATGATGATGATGATGATGTTAAATTAATAACAATGGGGAGGGAGAAACCTAAAATGGAACATAAAGAGATATATAACTGTTTTCAAATGAATACCATAATCACACTGAAGGGAGGAAAATAACTGTTGAAAACTATATTCCCTTAGCCTAAAGTCAAAAAGATTTGTTAACAAATATTGAACACAGGTTAGTAGATAGGTGGGGTTTTTTTTAATAGTGACAGGATTAGCAATTCTAAATCTGTTTTCTTATATGATCTAAATCTGAATCTAAGGCTGGGCAAATAAGTAAATACAATGAGGATAGTGTGAGCCAAGTTTCTCACCTGGAGAAGGTACTTACAAGCATAGAAAATAGAACGACTGAAATGAATCTTCTCGTGTTAGATTGGATTTGGTAATTTCAATATGAACTCATGGATTAAAGAGAGATAGAGAGAGACAGAGAGGTTTCCTAGCCTTGTTGAGCCCAGACACAATGGCACTCCAGTAGCAAAACAAGCACACTTAATGGCCAGATTTTAATTTTTAAATACCATTCTTCACAAAAAGCAATCAGGACTTCTTGAAGAAATGACTGGCTCCAGTGTTGGGGCAGATAAAGTAAAAGATGATCCTGGAACATTATGTCATGCCAGAAAGTAAAGAAATGCTCAAACAACAATGGGGTATGCCAAACTTTCACAAGAGCCCACTAAATGTAGGCTCCCAATGGCTGCATCTGGAACATTTGAACATCAAACTTAAGAATGAGATCAGTGGATTATAACCCTCTGAATTAAATAAGAATTCCTATGTCTTGCTAAAATTAATAAATAGGATAAAAGAAAAGTTACTATTTACATCACTATGCCAAGTAATAAATGTAGAAGGGATCATGGAGTTAGAAAATCTTCATTTTGCAAACATCAGAGTAATAATTGATTCAGTCAGGAATCATCGATGGATGCTAAAATACAGTGGGTAAAAGTTTTGTGAGAAATGCAGTACTTAAACTGTCTCAAAGTATCTCTCCACAAATTATTTACTCATTACAAATGAATAATAGTAACTTTATGGCAGAGCACACTGGCAGGCACTTCCTTACCCAAGTTGTCAAGGTTAATATCACCAATAACTTCTCATATAAATATCATGTGCCTCCCGATATGAGGACACAACTTCTGTGTTATTCCTGCCAAAAATGCATTATCTGAATCTAACTATGATGAAAAAAATCAGACAAATGAAAATTGAGGAACATTCTGCATCCTAACTGTCCCGTACTCTTCAAAAACACCAAGATCATGAAAGACAAATAAAGACTGAAGAACTGTCCCAACTAAGAGTGACTAAACAGATATGACAACTAAATGCAATGCATAATCCTGGACTACATACTGGACATACTGGATAGATGGGGGATAAGGGAGATTATTGGAATATCTGATAAAATTTGAATTTAGAATACAGATCAGATGAGAGTATTATATTAAGGGAAATCAAAATATTTTTCCCCAAAATATGAAGGATCATTGAGCTGAAGACAATTAAGATGCAGGTGAGCTCTTTGCCTTCTCTGTTTGGCAGGACAGAGATAAACAAAGACAAAAGGTCTTCTACTCTTCTCCCCCACCCCACCCCTATCCCACCCAAAGACTGAACATAAATTCTCCTTTGATGCAGGTAACACTTATCAGGTCAGAGATGGTGGCAGGAGAATCTGGGAGCAAACTTTACTCCTTCCCACAGGTTTTCTGCCTTTGAAAGCCTGGGACTGCTTTCCCCCTTGTCTTGTCACCTCTCTAAAATTTATCGCTGTCTATTGAAAATCTGATATAAGCCAGGACTCTAAGCCACCACTTTTGAGTTACTTTTCTCCCACAGTGTGCATTGCATGGGTTAATTAACTTGTTGATTTTTCTTTTGTTAATCTTTTGTTACAAGAGTTTGCCCCAGCTATGAACTTATGAGGATGGAGAAAAAATTGTATATACTCCCCTTCAATATCAATATTAAAATTCCTAATTTTGATAGTTGTACTGTGGTTATAATGAGAGAATGTATTGTTTTTCGTAAATGAAAACTGAAGAATTTAGGAATAAAGAGGCATGATATCTACAACATCCTGTCAAATGGTTCAGAGAGAAATAATGGCGAGAGGAATACCTGTGCATGGAGGGGGGGGATAATTGAGCAAATGAGGAAAAACATTAAAAATTGGTGAATCTAAGCAGAAGATAGACAGTAATTGTTTCTACCATTCCTGCAAGTTTTCTTAACCCTGAAATTACAAAAATATTAAAAGTTACCCCAAAAGCTGCCATTAATGTGTTTAAGAAAACATAAGTATTTGATAATTTTGCCAGAGCACTGGAATCTATGAAATACAATCATTATAGTAGATTAAAAGATAGTTTTACAGAGTAGATCAGTCACAGTAGAAGACAGAATTAACTAGAAGTCTGTCTAAATATTCACAGTGAAGCACACAGAGATTAAAAATTTTAAAATACAAAATAAAGCATAAGACGCATACAGGAAACCACTTTAGAAAATACAACATAATTGGTATAATTAAATTTCTGGATAGACAGAAGAGAAAAATAGGTAAGAAAAAATGTTTGAAGCGATATTGGCAGAGAATTTCCCAAAACTTGACAAGAAAATTCTTCCCAAGACATAAAACCACAGATTTAAGAATCATTATGAACCCAAGCTGGACAAACTAAAGAAAATCAAACATGGCCAGGCACAGGGCTCATGTCTGAAATCCCAGAACTTTGGGAGGCCAAGGCAGGAAGATCGCCTGAGCCCAGGAGTTTGAGACCAGCCTGTGAAACATAGTGAGAGCCCATCTCTGTAAAAAAAAAAAAAAAAAAAAAAAAAATTAGCCAGGAGTGCTGGCACATGCCTGTAGTTCTAGCTACTCAGGAAGCTGAGGCGAGCAGATCGCTTGAGTCCAGGAGTTTTAGGCTGCAATGAGCTATGATCACACCACTATGTCACTCCAGCCTGGGTGACAGAGCGAGACCGTCACCCAGAAATAAAAGAAAGAAAAAGCCAAACATAACAAAACTGCTAAAAACCAAAGACAAAAAAAAAAATATTGAATTAAGCAAAGTAAAAAGAAAAGACCTTCAAAGCAGTAACAAGAATCTGACTTATTCCATGGAAACAACAGAAGACAGAAGACCACAGAATGACATCTTTATACTTGCAAAGCTAGAATTCTACATGCAGAGAAAAATATCCTTCAAAAATTAAGGCAAAGTGGTTATTTTCAGATGAACGAAAAACCTGAAAAAATGAATTCATCTCAAGCAGAACTACACTTAAAGGAAATGCCGAAGGGAGCTCTTTAGGCAGAAGGAAAACGATCCTTAATGAAAGAATAGTAATGCAGAAAAGAATGAAGAGCAATGGAAAAGGTAAGCATGTGGGTAAATTTAAATTAATATTGACAGTTTAAAGCAATAATGATAATGTCTTATGGGGCTTAAAATACAGACAGAATTAAAATATCCCTCGAGTAGCAGAAAAAACAGGACGGTAAATTCAGTTACAGTGTTGTAAGGTCTTTGCATTTTTAAGCAAGTAATAACAATCTTAATTTAAGGTTGACCAAGACAAATCAAGGATGCATGTTGTAACCTCTACGATAGTCACCAAAATAACGTAGAAAGAACGTATAATTAACAGAGGGAGAACAAAGTAATAAAAAAATTTTTCAATCCCAAAGAAGGCAATATATGAGGTGAATGGAGCAAAAACATGACACAAACATAAAACAAATTGTAAGATAGAGAATTTGAATAAAAATAGCAATAATTCAATTATTATCAAATATTCCAAATAAAAGGCAAAGATTGTCAGAAAGGAATTTTTTTAAACCCAACTACATGCCACTTATAAGAGACCACAGCTTATTAAATATAAGGATGCAGAAAAGTTGGGAGTAAAAGGATAGACACCATACAAACGTTAGCAAGAAAAAAAGCTGGTGTAGATATACTAATGGAAGACAAAATAGATGTTAAGGCAAAAAATATTACTACATCTAAAAGAGAGATGTTGATCAAGATAAATGATCAATTCAACATGAAGTTCTTATAACATAGCAGAAAATATATATGAAAAAAACAAAAATAAAAGGTGTAATAGATGAATTCCCAGTCACAGTGGGCAGCTTTAACACACCTCTCTCAGCTGAAAGAACATGCAGAAAGTAAAATATAGAAAATTAGAACAATATAACACAACATCCAACAGTTGTGGAATATGCATTATTTTCCATCACATTTAGAACAGTTACCAAAATAAAATATACATTGGGCCAAAAGCAAGTCTAAACAAATTTCAAAGAATTAAAATCAAACACAGTATGTTCCCACAGTGGAATTAATCTAAAAATCAATAGCAAAAAATAATTTAATCCCCAAATGCCTGAAAATCAATCAATATAGCCATGCTATTTGTCCCCTCCAAATCTCATATTGAAATTTGATCCCCAGTTTTGGAGGTGGAGCCTAATGGGAGGTGTTCGGGTCATGTGGTCAGATCCCTCATGAACGGCTTGGTGCCCTCCTTGAGATAATGAGTGAGTTCTTGTTCTATTAGCACCCTATTAGTTCTAGAGCTGGTTTTTAAAAAGAGTCTGACACCTCCCTCCCCTCTCTCTCTTGCTCTCTCAGCAAGTGATCTCTGCACACATCAGCTCCCCTTCCCTTTCTGCCATGAGTGGAAGTAGCCTGTAGCCCTCACCAAAAGCACATGCTGGCTCCATGCTTCTTGTACAGCCTGCGATCCATGAACCAAATAAACCTCTTTTCTTTACAAACTGCCCAGCTCAGGTATTCCTTTATAGCAAAACAAACAGATGAAGACAAGTTGTAAATAATCTATGAACTAAATAAGAAATAAAAATGAAAATAAGAAAAAAATTTTAAACAATGATAATGAAAATATGAGTATAAAAACTTATAGGATGCAGTTAATCTGTGCTCAGAGAACACATAATGGTTGAATAAAAATCTAAGGATGGAAATCAATGATCTAAGAATCAATCTCAAGCAAGAAGCCTGTAAGAGAATAGCAAATTAAACTCAAAGGAAGTATAAAAGAGCAATGATAAGGATCAGGACAAAAATCAATGAAACAGAAAAAATATATATAATACAGCAGACAAGTAGGCAACTTTTCTGTAAAGAGACAAATGGTAAATATTTTAGACTTTGTTGATCATAAAATCTGTCACCGCTATTCAACTCTGCCATTGTAGTGCAAAAACAGACACAGATAATACATATATGAATAGATGTGGCTATGTGCCAATAAAACTATATTTACAAAAACAGATTGTGGGTTAGATTTGACTCATTAGCCATATATTGCCAATCTGTAATGAGGAACACAGCAAAGCCAAAAGTTGGTCCTTTGAACAAAAATGAATAGAACTGATAAAAGTCCAGTAACACTATAAAGAAAAAACAAAGGGCACAATTTACTAATATAAAAATAAATATATAAGAAATATATATTATATATTATCTTTATTAACATAAGACAGTAATAATGATCTTAAAAGCATTAGAAAAATAAGAGGCTGGACGAAGTGACTCATGCCTGTAGTCCCAGCACTTTGGGAGGCCTCACAAAGCAGGTGGATGGCTTGAGCCCAGGAGTTCAAGACCAGCCTGGGCAACACAGGGAGACCCTGTCTCTACAAAAAATACAAAAATTAGCTGGGCGTGGGGTGGGGGGGATTGGGGAGGGATAGCATTAGGAGAATTACCTAATGTAAATGGCGAGTTAATGGGTGCAGCAAACCAATATGGCACATGTGTACATATTTAACAAACCTGCACATTGTGCACATGTACCCTAGAACTTAAAGTATAACAAAAAAAATACAAAAATTAGCTGGGTGCACTCCTGTAGTCCCAGCTACTCAGGAGGCTGAGGTGGGAAGATCACTTGAGCCCAGGAGGTTGAGGCTGCAGTGAGCCATGGTCCTGCCACTGTACTCCAGCCTGGGTAACAGGGTGAATTCCTGTCCCAAAAAAAAAAAAAAAAAAGTAAGAGATATTATGAATAACTTTAGACAATAAATTGTATAATTTAGATGAGATGGACAAATTTGTTTTTCAAAATACTAACTTACCAAAACTCACACACACACAAAGAGAAAATCCAAATTATTGGGTGCCCATTAAATATATTTGAATCTCTCCAAATGAAAATCATTCCTTAAAGAGCCACCTGCTATCATTTGTTTTATAGCAAAATATAAAGGTTGAGATAGAAACTACTATCACAGAATAGCATGCGAGGTTGCGGTGAGCCGAGATGGCGCCATTGCACTCCAGCCTGGACAACAAGAGTGAAACTCTGTCTCAAGAAAAAAAAAATAAAATGAAATAAAAAAATTAAGAAGTGAATTTATCAAAGTCACTGGATACAGACATCATAGTTAAAAATCAACTGTATTTATATATGCTAACATGAAAAAACTGGAAAATGACATTTTAAAACAAAACAATTTGCATTAGGATAATGCAAAGAATAATAATATCTAAGAATATTTAGCATCAAAACACCAGACACCTGGAAATAAACCAAAAAATGTACAAGAGCTGTACTAAAAACTACAAAACACTGCTGAGAGAAATTAAAGAAGATCTACATAGATGAAAGAATATACCATGTCCATGGATTGGAAGACTAAGTATTGTGAAGATGCTGGTTCTCCCCTATTGATCTATAGGTTCAATGTAATCCCTATCAAAATCCCAGCTACCATCTATAAAAATTAATAAACCTATCCTAAATTTTACATGGAAAGGCAAAAGATTTAGAATAGTCAAAACAAAAATGAAAAAGAACAAAGTTAAAGAACTTACATTACCAAATATCAAGATTTATTACAAAATGTAGGACAATTAAAATAGTGATATTGGCACATGATAGAAAAACATATCAATGAAACAAAATAGACAGTCTAGTAAACAGACTCATTCATATAAGACTCCCTAATTTATGAAACAAGTGCCATTAGAATGCAGTGGTGGAAAATAGTATATTTTTAATAATTAATATTTTAATGAAATTTTATCACACCTCAAAGTATGCCAAAAAACACAATTCTACATGCAGTATAGGTCTAAATGTAAAAGGAAAAACAATATAGCTTTTGAAAGTAACATAGGACATATTCTTAGCATTGAAGTGAGCAAAGTAATCTCTTAATATAAGACACAAAAATCACAGTAGAGGGGTTGGGAGATGTTGGTCAAAGGATACAAAATTTCAGTTAGATAGTAAGAATAAGTTCAACAGATCTACTGTACAATATGATGACTACACTTAATAACAATGTATTATATTATTAAAATTGCTAAGAGAGTAGATTTTAAGTGGTTCTCACCACAAAAAAATTGCAATGAATTTTGAAATTAAAAAATTGAAAAAATATGAAGCCTCATTTTGTGGTTCTCACTACAAAAGAATAAGTATGTGAAGTAATACATGTTAATTAGCTCCAGGTAGTCATTCTACAATGTATACATATTTCAAAACATCATGTACAACATAAATAAATACAATTTGTATTTGTCAATTTTTAAAAATGGCTTACCATAAAAGATTAATAAATCTAACTTCTTTAAAATTAAGAATTTATGTTTATCAAAAGAGACTATAAAGCTATGAAATACAAATGTTCAACAAAGAGCCCATATCCAAAATGTATAGAAAACTCCTACAAATCAATGAGAAAAATGAAAGGCAAACCAACTTTAAAAGAAACAAGCAAAAGACTTGAATAGGCGCTTAATGAAAGAGGATATCCAAATGACCAATAAATACAATAAAATGTGAAAAACATCATTAGTCATCAAAATAATGCAAATTAAAACCACAATGACTAACTTTTTAATCCCCTCAGAATGAGTAAAATGTTATTAAGTGTTGGTGAGGATATAGAGCAACTAGAACTTACAACACTCTGTTGGTGGGAATATGAGTTGGTATCTACAATTTAGAATCCTATTTGGCAGTATCTACTAAAATTGTACAAATGCATAGCCTATGACTCAGCAATTCCACTCCTTGATATAGAAACAACAGAAATACACACATATGTGCACTAAAAGACACAGACAAGAATACCCACAGCAGCATTGTTTATAATTGCCCCAGACTGGAAACAATACAAATATTCATTATTAGTAGAATGAATGAATAAATAAATAAATAGTGTTGTATTCATATAATAGAATACTACACAACAATGAAAAATAATGACTTTCTGCTACAAAGAATCACATTAATAAATCTCACAGACATAATTTTGAGGGAAAGGAGCTAAACACAAAAAAGTACCCACTATATGATTCCATTTATATTAAGTTCCAAACATCAGAAGTAATCTATAGTGACAGAAATAAGAATGTTGGTTACTTTTGAGTGAAGGATAATGATTAAAAGGGGCATAAAGGCTTCTGTAGTGCTATTAATATTCTACATTGGGGGATGTTACATAGGCATGTTGCATTGCAAAATTTGTTCAAATTCATCAAGTTTCTTACATGTATGAATGTGTTATACTTCAATGAAAATGTTTTCTCCAAAAATTTGATATGTGGACAAAAGTAATATGATTACACTAAATTAAGTCTCTAGTGTCCAGAGTAGTTTACTTTTAATTTTTTATATACAGGAAATTTATCTTTTGTTCATTCACTCTACTGCAAACTCAAAAAACTTAAAGGCAAGATTCTTCTTTACCCACATAAAGCCTTGTATCAGTTGCTTTGTGGATGTGCACATATTTATATAAGTACAAGTAGACACTGGGATGAAGATGGACTTTAACTTTCACATAGTGGAAGAGGAAGTAAGAGTCCTTGATGACCTGAAAATAACCTGCCATCCAAGTGACATTTAAAATGAGAAGCTTCTTAAATGTCTATTTTTACCATAAACTTTCCTAAGGAATCAGCCTTCATCATCTTCATCTTTTGGTAACACATAAGCTAATGTTCATCCGCTTGAACACATACAAAAATTTCAAAATAAAGAAAGCTCTGCATGACACTGAGTACCAGGTGGCATTCTGACACATCACCATGAGGAAGTAGAAGGAAGTCATTTTTTAAAACTATTTTAAAGAACTGTAGCAAAGCACACTGGCAAAACCCAAGGAAAATCAATGTTGTCATCTGCTTCGTAGATATTCAGATTTTACAAATAATATTAAAGCCATTCCAAACCCTTTGGGAATGTGCCTTGATGCCACAAAGAAAATTGCCACAAATGGGCACTTTCCTGAAGTCTAAGTGTGTGGGGGAAGGGGCGGGGGAGATGGATCCTGCCATGCAAATAAATTCTCAGGAAGCTGTGAAGATATTAGCTATTTTACTCAATTTATTCCAAGCTGAAACATAATAGTACATTATAAATCTGTTTTGATTTTACTTAATCTAATGAAAAAATGTTCATCTTTTTGATAAGTACTCATTAGCCATTTTTTTCTGACATAAACAGACAAGAAAGATTGTTCTTGCGCTGCATTTAAAACTCAACTCAGCTAATTACAGTGCAATGACTCAAAGAACAAAATCGACATACTGAAGTTTCTCACTTGAATTGTCTTTATAGTTGAATTAAAAACCTAACAAAAAAAAATTAAAAGGGTCCCAGCAGTGTGTTTTACACTTAGGTTGAACAATGTTTAAGTAAACAAAGGTCAAAGTCTAGCACATGATATAAATTTTCAAATTTTCTGATGTTAATTCCTCTCTAAGAGCAGTTGCTGAATTTGTCACCAAACATGTCTTTACATGGTAGGTGGGGAAGATGCTTTCTTTTTTGGGAGCGGTGATGAATCTGCATAAACAATTCACCTTATTTCACTTAGTCCATTGTGAGACCAAAAGTCAACATGCAAATAAGATCTAGAAACAGGGAATTGTGCAAAGCTAAGAGAAAGATATAAGAATCAAACTTACAGCCCAGGCTTTTATGCCCAGGACTTTTAGGAATATCAGATGGTTTGGGCTTTTTGGATCACAGAGTATTAATCCACTGTAACATTATCCTGAATGAGCCTGAGAAAAATTAATGCCATTTCCCAAAATGCTTGATTTAAGCTCCAGAAAGAATTTTAAGTCATCTGGCTTGGGATATCTCAAATGGTGGTATGACTCAAATGATCATTTCATTGATTTTTACAATTCATTTTTATTATAAAATTTATATATTTACCTGAAGCTAGAAATTTTAAAAATTATTTTAGATCTGTGATACATAAATTATGCCTATTGTACCTAAACTGCCATCACAAAGAGGAGCAACTAAAATTAAATTAAATGTCACTTTTTCCTACCCTCTGTATGACATCAGTATTTAAATGAGTACATGTAGGCTTTTTTAAGGTTAATTTGAATGAACAAACAAAATAACAAGAGAACAGTCGACTACTGAGCTCATTAGATGGATGGCTGAGTCACCTTCATAAATGATTTTGCTAGCTTAAATTAGTCATTAGGCACGGTGACTAAGAAAAAACATACATCTTGTGTCTTTCAGGAATTCAAATTGGTCTTACCTGTGTTAAGAAAATAGCTATGCTTTACTGACAAAGATATAAGCACAGTAGACCTGCACCCTGAAGCAACAATGCATAGCTTGGAGGTTACGAAGCCAGGTTGAAGAAGGCACATTTTACACTTAGGTTGAACACATTGGGCTTCTTCTTACCTCCATACTTTGCATGTGCTGAGCCTTCTGCACAGCATGCCTTTCCCCCTTAAAATTTCAACTCACCCTGTAAGACCCAGCTCAAACGTCACCTTCTTAATCACATGCTCCCTGATCATTCTCCCCGCTCTGTCTACAACCTCTAATAATCAGACATGCTCTCCTTCACTCATTCTTTCAGCAAACTGCTCCTGGAGTTGGGACACACCAGTGAACAAAACAGGCACAAATATCCCTTCCCTTAGGAAGCTGACATTATTGTGGGTGAAGAGAGTACATATAAATATTTTTAAAACTAGATTATATAGAATGTTATACATTGATAAGGGTATGAAAAAAAAAGACTGCAGTAAGAATGGGGAGTGAGTGGGGGTGGTTTGGGAAGAGTAGCAATTAAAAGCAGGGGTTGGATTAAATCCAATTAAGAAGTGACAAAGACATGCAGAAGGTGAGGGTCTCTGAACATTTCGTACTACCTCTCCCCACATACCATTTTGCAATTTCTCATTTTCATTTCAGTCTTCCTTATTAAGCTGGGTGCTCCCCACAGGCAGGGACTAAGTGAGTTATCTTTTTGTTTCCAGTATATAGTACAGCACCTGGCAGGAATTGCTCAATTCATGAATGAACAAATGAAAGAAACTCTTCACAGTCTCCCTAGTTGAAGAATCAGTCACTTCTCCTTCCCCTACATTTTTAATGGTGCTTTACTTTGTTTACCTTTAATATGTAATAAGTATCCCCAGGTCCCCAGATAATCTTCCTGTTCTCTCAACAGTGATCTTCAAAGTGTGTGATGTACATCAAGGAGCTATGCAGAACAAGCCCTTGATGAGAAGCATGGGAGGCAAGAAGGAAGTACTAGAACTTCTACTCAGATTGATTTTTTTAGTATTAAAACTAAGAGAGAAATTGTTAATAGAATATAATCTATGGCTTGATTGACACTCTCACAGTGATATCTGGGATATCCTAAGGAAGGGAGGTATTCCTCTCTAGACAGTAGCATCCCCACTTGGACAGGATGGCCCTTGATAAATAGATCATACATTTTTTATTATCTACTCCGAAATATATAAACCAGTGGTTTTATTATTTGTTTATTTTTACAGACAGGGTCTCATTCTGTCGCCCAGGCTGGAGTGCAATGGCCAATCATAGCTCAAGGCAGCCTCAACCTCCTGGGCTCAAGGGATCCTCCTGCCTCAGCTTCCCAAGTAGCTAGGACTACAGGCACGTACAGGCACACGTCACCACACCTGGTTAATTTTTTATTTTTCTATTTTTTTGTGGAGACAGAGGTCTCACTATGTTGCCCATTTGGTCTCAAACTCCTAGCCTCAAGCAGTCCTCCCACCAGCCTCCCAAAGTGTGGAGATTACAGGCATAAGCCACTGCGCCCAGCCTAGACCAGTGCCTTTTAAATGATGCCATTTTTAAAAGCCACAGATTGAAGGTAACAGTCACGTGCCACTTAATGGTGGGGGTACGTGATAAGAAATGCATCACTGGGCAATTTCACTGTTGTGCGAACATGATAGAATGTACTTACACAAACCTAGATGGTGTCGCCTACTACACACATAGGCTCTCTATTGCTCCTAGGCTACAAACCTGTATAGCATGTTACTGTACTGAATACTGTAGCCAGTTGTAACACAATGGTAAGGATGTATGTAACTAAACATATCTAAAGATTTAAAAAGGTACAGTTAAGACATGGTATAAAAGATTTAAACTGGTACACCTGTATGGGGCACTTACCATGAAGCCTGCAGGACTGGAAGTTGCTCTGGGCAAGTCAGTGAGTGAGTGGTGAGTGAATGTGAAGGCCTAGGACATCGATGTACACTACTGCAGCCTTTAGAAAACTGTACACTCAGACTACGCTAAATATATTTTTAAAACATTTAAATATGTATTTCTTCAATAATAAATTAACCTTAGCTTATTGTAATTTTTTATTGTATAAACTTTTTAACATTTTTAAACTTTTTGACTCTTTTGTAATAGCACTTAGCTTAAAACACAAACACATTGTACAGCTGTACAAAAAGAATAAGGACTATATCCTTATTTCTACCTAATTTTTTTTTTAACTTTTTGAAGTTTTTTGTAAAAAACGAAGACACAAACACACATATGAGCCTCGGCCTACACAGGGTCAAAATCATCAGTATCACTGTCTCCATCTTCACCATCTTATCCCCTGGAAGGTCTTCAGGGGCAATAATCCTCATGGAACTGACATCTCCTATGATAACAATGCCTGTTTGACAATGAAAAGCAAGTAAAAATCTGCTGGGGATTTCAGGGACAGCTTTGGCTTCATGAATATAGGCCCCACCCCTCCCTCCTTTGCTGGTCTGGAATTCTGAGGTGAGACTAAGAGCAGCCATCTTGTGACTATGAAGCAACACGCATGAAGGCAACATCATAGGAAAAGGACACCAGAGAGGAAAGATAGAAAGGGTCTGGAACCATCCAGGATGAGCCCTGGCTGTGGGAAAAAGTAGACTCTATTCAGTCTAGTAACTGAAGTCAAGTGCCTGTTACATGCAGCCAAACACAATATCCTTTTTTTCTTTCCTTCCTTCTTTCCTTGTTTTTTTTTTGACAGATTCTTGCTCTGTTGTCTATGCTGGAGTGCAGTGGTGCTATCACCACTCACTGCAACTCTGCCTCCGGGCTCAAGTGATCAAGGAGATGGAACGACAGGCACGTGCCACCATGCCTGGCAATATTTTTTTAATGGGATTTCACCATGTTGCCCAGGCTGGGTTCGAACTCATGAGCTCAGGTGATCCACCCTCCTTGAACTCCCAGAGTGCTGGGATTACAGGAGGGAGCCACCATGCCCAGCAAACACAATATTCTTTTGAGGTTTATAATTTAACAGCAAAAGACAAAGGCCACATATCAATGACAAACATGTTCTTCCTGCTGCTTTCCAAACGGCTGAAATTATATGCAGAAAACAACATGGCAACTACCTGAAATGCCTTTTTCTAGTCTATAAACACTGTTAGACGATATACTGGCTGATCATTCAACATTCCACAAACATTTGCATATTTTTTCCCTTCCACATCTACATCTTTTTTTTGTTGTTTTTTTTTAGAGGGAGTATCGCATTGTTGCCCAGGCTGGAGTGCAGTGGCATGATCTCGGCTCACTGCAACCTCCGCCTCCTGGGTTCACGCCATTCTCCTGCCTCAGTCTCCCTAGTAGCTGGGACTACAGGCACCCACCACCACGCATGGCTAATTTTGTTGTTGTTGTTGTATTTTTAGTAGAGACGGGGTTTCACCATGTTAACCAGGATGGTCTCAATCTCCTGACCTCATGATCCACCCGCCTCGGCCTCCCAAAGTGCTGGGATTACAGGCATGAGCCACCGCACCTGGCCCACATCTATATTTTTTTAATGGAAAGACCACAAGGATATTTCCTTTGTCCCATAAACTTTATGATGAGATACAGAAAAAGATAGGCATCTCAAAAGAGTCAACCAACTAATGAACTTTCTGACAGGAGCAAGATAGTACAACCCATTATCTTCTTCACTTTTATTGTAAAATCTCTTTATTATAAAAGTGATATATGCACTTGATAAAATATTTGAGCACTACAGATCATTAAATAAAAAATTCATCTCTTCAAAGGTTATCTTTACAAATAGTTATTACCATGTGATTCAATGGCTTGTTCCCTACTGTCCACCCACACTGATCCCTCACTCCACCCCAAATCCCACCCCACATCTGGATGTCCACATTCAGGGGTGGGATTACTTGGATTTCCATGTAACCACCAGACTAGCTGAGGTCTCCCTGTCCATCCTCTCTCTCATCACTTACCACCTTTTGTAATTATATATTTGTTAGTGTGTTTGTTTAATATCTGTCTTATTTTCCAGAAAGGAATTCTCCAAGGGCAGGGACCCATTGTCCTTGTTTTTGTTTTATGATATCCCTGATCCTGGCAGGCACTCAACATATATTTGATTAATGAATGAATGACTATTGATGAGTATCAGAAGTAATGAAGTTCTGATTTCAAAACATGTTGTACAAATAAAAGTGCAAAATTATTAGTTGTCAATTTAAATAAATAGATCATAAATAAATAAAAGAAGTGAAGTTCTGAGGAACTGAACCAAAACTTATCTTTGTACCTCAGTGACCTCTGGTAAGGGCTAGAAGGACAGAGTTGTCAGAGACAGAAAAGCACCAGGTACCCATGATTCAAGTCAAGACCTTCTTGTTCCCTGTGGAACAGCAAATGCTTATTCCTAGCAAAGGAACAGCAGCCTTGGTCTCCATGGGCTTATAGAAAAGGGCAAGAAATATTTCTTCTTTGTGCTGTGACCTGTTCAAAGAAAGAAGCCTTTTCATCAGGCTCCTCCTTATCTCTGTTTCCTTCTTCATAAACAGAAGGTTCTGATACCTGGGAGACTTCTCGGATGCAGAAGCCTGACTGAGAGCAGAAAGAGCCCTCTGTAAGCCAACACTCTCTCCTGCTGGAAAACAAGTGATCTGCACCCTCCCCTCTGCAGTAAACCTTTCTAACATCACAAAACTCCACCACTTGACTTGAGCATCCTGGAGATGGCCAAGCAGGGTTGGTGGTTAGAGATGGGAGCCAATGCCATCCTGTGGTAGGGGCCCACCCACTAATCTCGCCCTCAAGTGTTCCCTGAAGAGAACAAAGCAAGTATATACCAAGGCACCCAGGGATGACTGGGCTGCCGGGTCCTGATGAAATTGTCAGTTCCTCCTGCCTTCTCCCCTCCTCCTGGGAATGAAAACAGCATATGACGATGGCAGAGGATGACAATCATTTTAGCATAATGATCGTATTGGAGACAACCACTGGATGGTTTATCATATTTTGGAGATAATACCACTGAGAAGACCATCGGGAAAATCTCCCTTAACCCCACCATTCAGTGCCCTGGTACCATCTGGTCAAGACCACAGTGAAATCAGCCAGCATAAGAAGAGGCACAACTCAGAGGATTGGATGCAGGCAAATAAAAAATGACAGGGCCACAAGGGAGGTAGAGAAAAGGTAGGAGGTCAAGAGAGGGAAGGGTTCTTAGCCTCCCTGAACCTGCTGCTCCATCTATAAAATGGAGTGATTAAAATAAAGTCCCAAATTTAGGTGCAAAATGTCAACTGCACAAACGTGAGGTGGGGAATCTCTGAAGAGAAACAGGGGTTTTAGATGATTACAAGGTCAGTATGATGCACAGACTGATGTAAGTGGTTGTTAAAAAACATAGTCTCCAGGTGCATTAATAACATACATAAAACTGTTTGCAATAAATAAGACAGGAACAGTTCTATCCTTTCTGCATGTCTTTTTTGAGATACAGCATTATGGTCTTAAAGGAAACTATCTTAAGTTACAGAGGAAAGCGATCAGAATGACAAAAGCCGAAAAATCGTGGTATCTGGGAGGATCACGGTTTGAAACGAGCAGGAATGGCTCCCACAGTAGCAGCAGGTGCATCCTTCCCGACCATCTTGGCTCGTGCCTTTTCACCTTTTCTGTGAGTCTTATGATCAGTAGCTTCTTCCTAATTGTGAAACTGCCCTTCCTTTACCTATCTCAGCAGACAACAAAGGATTTCACCAACAGGTCAGTTTGGTCTATTTTACGTGTATGTCTGTGTGTCTGTATAAATACATAAGCATTTATTTATGTCCTGCTCATTCTAAAAGGGATTCAAGAGGTGGACACAGTGGTGTGCACTTGTAATCCCAGCTACTTGGGAAGCTGAGGTGGGAGGATCGCTTGAGGCCAGGAGTTTGGGGCTACTGTAGTGTGCTTTGATCACGTATGAGAATAGCCACTGTACTCCAGCCTGGGCAACATAGTGAGACCCCATCTCAAAAAAATAAAAATAAATAAAAGAGATTCAAGGTGGCTTACAGCGATGTACACAATGAAAATAGTGCACAGTGGAGAAGAGACAAGAAGGAGAAATATTCTCTTATTCTACCTCTTCTCCTTCCCCTGCCCCTTTTTGTCTTGGGTTCCCAAGTCACAGCCACCATTCAGCTTCACCCAGAACCTGCTCTGAGTGGGCCTGTTTCAGCAATGGCAGCCCAAGTCAAATCTATGTATTTGGCTTCATCTTCTCTGGCTCAATTTCTTCAGTATTTACTTAACACCATCTAGTAGGCAATGGAAATGCTACAGTAATAAGACAAGGCTACTTCCCCCAAAGAGTTCATGGTCTCGAACCCAGCCTTCTTCCAACAATAGATAGAAAGTTAAAGAAACCAACAATGTTGACCTAGAAAGTACAAACTTAGAGGAGATAGGATTCTTGTTTCCAAAAATATGAAGGGCTCCTATATGATTTAGCTTTTTAGTTTAGTTTTCAACTATGTTATTTTATGTGCACTTTCATTTGAGAAGACCTCAACTTCCTTTTGGCTCTAAATAAGTTATAAATTAGAAATGAGTATATACAGGGCATCAATATAGCAGAGTGGTTAAATGCAGAGGTTTTAGAGTTAGCTATCTTGATTTCAAATCCAAGTCTGGCTATTAGATATGACTTTAGTTTAGATTCATTAGATCAGACTTTGGGCAAATTATATAACATCTTCTAACATTAATTTCTTCATCTTTGAGAATACCAATATGTTGTGAAGATTAAGTGGCATAATGTATGCCAATGCTTAGCACAGGGGCCAGCACATAGTAAGTACTCAAGCAACAGTAGCTAGTTCTCATTAAATCCGTGTATATTTGAAGACATATAGTATAGTAAAGGAAATAGTGACAGAAGTGAGCTAAATTGTGATTTTTATTTTTATTTATTTATTTATTTTGAGGCAGTCTTGCTCTGTTGCCCAGGCTACAACACAACCTCAGCTCACTGCAACCTCTGCCTCCTGGGTTCAAGTGATTCTCCTGCCTCAGCCTCCTGAGTGGCTGGGACGATAGGCACGTGTCACCACGCCTGGCTAATTTTTTTTGTAATTCTACTAGAGACAGGGTTTCACCATGTTGGCCAGGCTGATCTCAAACTCCTGACCTCAAGTGATCCGCCCACCCTGGCCTCCCAAAGTGCTGGGATTACAGGCATGAGCCACCACACCCAGCTGAATTGTGATTTTATCATCATCACCTCTAGAAACAAACTATGGGTTTCCTTAGATTGAAATTTTACTCATTAATATAAGAAATACATTTCTAACATCTATAATGAAAAATTCACAAAATGTAAAACTTCAATAATGTGGGGTGAACTCTACTGTCCACAAGTGGACAAGCAGCATAGTCCCCCATCATGACTAGGAGGGAGTTGGACTACGTGGCTTGGAAATAATTCCTTTCTCACTGCAAGACTCTGAATTTGAATTCAAATCTGCTGTAAAATGAGAACAAAAGAATCACACTGGCCTCTGGAAGCCCCTCCAGTCAGCTTGACCTCAGAAAGCTGGATTAGCAGAACTGAAGACAGTTTTCTGAAGCACTGCAAAGATTAGGAATTCCTGGACCAGGGAAGACTCAGATGGCCAGAGGCCAAGACACAGAGTGCTGGATTATTTTGCTTGGCTCCTGGAAAACAAATGTAAATCTAATCGACAATCAATCAATGTTTATCTTACCCATAATTGTGCAAAGCTCCATGGTGTAATATAAAGTAGATACCAGACTTGGTCCCAGAAATCAGACTGAAGCATTAGAAACAGACTGTGTGAGATCCTCAAAGATGACAATGACCATGAACCTTCCTTTTATCTCAGCAGCTGGGCTATGTTCCTTTAGGCACAGGTCAAACATCAATATTTTCAGTCAACAACGGTCAGGCCTGGGTCTCACTTGAATTTGCTCAGAGACACCACATTCTTCAGTCCTTCTCCTAGGCAATACAGTACATATTTTGAGGAGTCACACATTTACTTCTGGACACAGTTGCAGCATAGGGGTATGGGTGGTATTCCCAAACATGCGAGCATTGCAAAATGCTCATCAGAAAAGGGAGAGAGCTAGGAGTAACAGAGGAAGCTCTGGACTGAATATTTTTAACGTTTGCGTTTGAGATCCTGGAAGAAAGAGACATCAAAGCCAAATAAATAAAAACAATGTGTGAAAGATACCTGTCCTTATCAGACAATTTAAAAATAAACTGGCCAGGCATGGTGGTTCATGCCTGTAATCCTAGGACTTTGGGAGGTCGAGGTGGGAGGATTGCTTGAGGACGGGAGTTTGAGACCAACCTGAACAACATAGCGAGACCCTGTTTCTAAAAAAAAAAAAAAAAAAAAAATGTTTTTAATTGGCCAGGTGTGTCGTGCACCTACAGTCCTAGCTACTTGGGAGGCTGAAATAGGAGATCACTTGAGCCTAGGAGTTGGAGGCTGTAGTGAGCTATGATTGGGCCACTGCACTCCAGCCTGGGTGACAAAACAAGACCCTGTCTGTATTTTAAAAGTAAAAATAAAAAGAATAAAATAAAATAAACTGTTATTTTTAAAGCTACTTTTCAGTTCCTTACAGATGAGTGTTAACTTTTATTCCCAATCAAAAGCCTTTTTATGCATTTAGTCTCAAACTGTCACACTGCCCACAAAATCTGCAATAAAGCAATTGGAAGCCCTAGAGTAAACAAAATGTGTTCAGCAGAATGGCAGGCTCAGGAAGCTGATCAGAAATACGCACACACTGTCTGTCGGGGTGTTTTCTGGATTTTTCTCTGTTTTATTCATTTATACTAATGTGTGGACAAAAGGGTAGAAAACATTTTGCTACGAATAAAACCCTGAGAATTGTATGTAATTTCTAAGCTTCTCCTTGGGAAAGAAGCCACAATCTGTTTTCAGACAAGAGTAGAACACTTGCAATTCCCTTTGAAAAACAACGTCCAATTCTCCCTTAAATTGAGATGCCAGAGTAACTAGATTGTGATTTAAATCAGAGAACAAAATTAGTCCAGGTACACCGGGGTGGAAGAAAAGGCAGAACAGACACCATGGTAAATTGCCTATGAATTCAAAATGCAGTCTTCCCCCCAACCCCAGCAGATTTTCACTTCCGACAAATTAGAGAAATAAATTGGCAGTTCACCTACCATTTGCTGATAAGCAAACATTTTTCACCAGCCACTTCATGACTGTCTTTTGAGTGGAGCTTTTTTCAGTTCCATAAAGGATTGGATGTAATGATAATTTTGAAGTTCACAACAACCCTCAGCAGGGCTCTAATGAAAAAACAAAAATCTACTCCTAATTCCAACCACTTACCATAACAACAAAAGCCTTTATATTATTATTATTAGTGTGGCCCAAGGGAGAGCTAGAACCTCAGAGAGGGGCAGGGACTGACAGCAGCTAAAATATTTCATCTCCTGGTTAAACCCCATGAGAGTCAGGTTTCAAGTTGGGTTCCAAAAGCACAAACGAGGACCAATATCAGGGAAGGACTTGGCTGAACACCTTCATGTGCAGCATAAATGAACTGACAGAGGCTTGCGGCTAAGATTTCCTTGTGCTTCAATAAACGAATCCATTTCTTGGTTCTTCTTACAAACTGGATTAAAGCTCTGACCTCCACATTTTCATAAAATTCAATATACCTTGGGGGAATCATAATCCCAGATTCATCCACTCTTCTGTTTGGGTTCTGTGACCAGCTGAGACCTCAGCTGGCAGAGAATGGTGGGTTTTGTGGGGAGGTGGAGAATACATTGGGATTGGAGGAGTTTCTATTCCACAGAGGAGCCTTTATCTCTGCAAATATGTTCCATTGTCAGGTTGGCTGGAACCAGACCTATCTCTCCAAGGCAAGGGCATTTCAGGACTGAGACCAAGGTGGTATGTATTTAGTCCAAAACTTTGCCATCAATAGAGTGCACAATCTGCCTAGCAGGGTTGTGTGGCTCCCCTTGGGAAAGGCATCAGTCTCCAGTGAGGGTGCGTAGCCAGAGATGAGAAGTCCTTCTACAAAATGATTTTTGCAAAGGTTCAAGTAGGGAGAATAGGTGGGGGTCAGGGTGATTTCCATAACTGTACCATCCTAGCGTTAAATTCCATCCAAGTGGACTTTTGTGAAAATTATACCAAATGCTGAGAAGCAATAATCAACTGAAAGCAAAGTGGTCCGTCATTACCAAAAGATTTCAAATTCACCACTTTTTGGGGTAGAAGTGGGTTGGGAGGTGGGGAACCGGGTTTCTAAAAGACACAGCAAATCACAAATATGCTGATCGAACATCAATGACGTCTCATCCCTGAAGGCAAGTGAAGGAGACACTGGGATTTAAGGTACCTAGACACTTGCCAACAGAATGTGAAGATGTAAGGGAGAAACAAACAAACAAGCATCCTTAAATTGCATAGTTTAAAAGTTTAAAAGCAATCTAAGGAATAATTTGATGAATAATAAGTCTCTAAACATCAGAATAATATAAACTTCCTAGTGCAGTGAATGGGGATGCTGACTAAATTCAAATCTGTTCAGAGACTTTATTCCAGGGCACGAGGCTGAGCTGCTGCAATGTACACAAGTGGGGTGTAAAGTCAATGGGATTACATTTTCCTAATTATTTTCTGCTTGAGCTTTACAGCACATACACAAAATGAGATCAGCCGGGACTTGCCTCTCTAACAAATCACTCAGATTTAAACATTGCTCACATAAACAAAGGGGGGTGGGGTGGGGGAGAGAGACACAAGGCTGGGAAAAGACAGAAAAGGGCTTCTTCAATCACAGTTGCAAGGAACAAAAACCTGGAGGGGGAAGAGAGTTGCTGGACCGCCACCAAATCTCCCCCACTGGAGACAAGAGCCCATCTGCTGAGCTCGGCAACTTCGCTTTAACTACCATTCAGCTCGCGTCTCTGCAGAGATCTGTCTGCAGAGCTGGCAGATGGACCCCTGCTTCCCCGAGTCGCTGTGTTATTTGTTTAATAAATTTAATTAATATCCATACTGCATTGGATTGCTCCCAGAAAAGGGGCTGAAGTGCTCCCTTTCCCCAACAGCCACATGATGAGTGATTTCCCAGAAAAGAGCAGATAACAGTGCCCTGGACTACTGAAAAATTAAAAGTACCCTGTGCTTACATTACTTTGCATGTATTAATTTTTTGCCGTGCACTAATGTACTTCTGACAGGTATTTTAGCCTTATGAAGACATGCAATTCACAAAAAAGGCAGAGTATCTCTTCTTTCAGATCACTTAGATTTGTTGGAAGGTTTTTAAAAGAACCCTATTGAATCACATATTCAACATTTTTATCTATTTCTACAAAATGGAGGGCCATGAAGGGTAAGGAGGGTAAGGAGGTGGAAAACAGCTAGTGGCCACTTTTAACGAACTGAAAATATTCCTTGTCATATTAAACTTGTATTATTTCCCAAGCTGGAAAAATGTGACTATTGCAAACATACAGAATGGAAAGTGTCTTGGACAAAACCAAGGCAGTAACATACTTCCTCTTTGTTGAGTGGGGTCCCTGCAATCAACGAGCATGAATTAAAGCAGTGTTACATTAACCTTGCTATTCAATGTCGTTCTATCCTTCCAGGCAGCAAATTTCATCTTAACCTAGATTTCCCATAGTATATTTTTTTAAAAAATCCCTTGAGGATGTAAAAGGTGTCTCACGATAAAAGCATTCTGTCCTCAATAAGTTTGGGAAATATGTCAAGAAAGGGTAAATAGGTTTCTTTCCTGCAGGCCTTCTCTGAGCCTTTAATGTGCAAATAGGCATTGTAAATATTCCTACAGAAGGGGAATGGGATTCAATATAAAAGGCACCACTTTCCAAAACCCAGGCTTGTTTTGTTCACCACTATATCCCAGGGTCTAAGGCAGGGCATGGCAGATAGTAGGTACTCATTAATACTTGTTGAATGAATGAATAAATTAACAAAGACGTGAACTCCCAATGGCTTTGCTTAGAAATAACTTTTGGGCACCTGAACCTGACCACTGATAAGATTTGTATTTTAAAAAAATGAACAAAAATATTTCCATACTAGGGAAGAATTGAAGGTACTTAAATAAAATACTGAACTTAGAGGGTTTCACTTTCAAGGTTCTCTTTCTCTATATTAGCTTTATTCTATTGAAACTCCCAAGGTGCTATTTCCCTATATGAGCTTTATTCTGCATTTAAACTCCTCTTGACTGCTAAATAGCCTAAACAATCTCTCCATTCCTTTTCGTGAAAACCTGATCTTACAGAATTTTTACACTTCTCAAATCCTTGGCAACACTCTAATTTGTATGTCTTCGATATGCTTAATCCTTTCCCAGAAACGGGGTAATGAATTCAATTTGATCATAGGCATTGAACTGGTGAGGAAAAAAAATTACTCCTTTAACTGAATTATTTTAAGTGCAAAAGCTGACAAAGGCAGAATTATTTTGAGTTTTTTAATAATCACAATGTTAAACTTGGTAAACTGAAATTAGTTTCATTTAAGGTAATAGGAAAAATTTAAGATTATTTTAATGTAGGTTAGCCCTGCTGCATTTTGTTGAAAACAATTCCCCATTGCTTTCCCTTATGTCAGTTTCCTACAATATTCCATCCGTTGATAAGCACTAATGTCACTAGTCTTTCTCTCACAATTTGAGACAACTATAGCCCTTCCTGCTAATTTGATACTTATGGAGAACATACAAAATGGCACTCAATCCTACATAACTAGAATAACTAAAGGATAAAAATATCCCCTTTAGCTCATTTGGCTACTGAGAATTTCTAAACTTACAGAAAAAATCTGCTGTTACCTGGTGAATCCAAACTACTGCTTGAAGCATTATGTTGAAAGCTCTCAGAAGACTTCACTAACATTACACCCCTCAGGAATAAGAAGAGAAATTAGAGAAGGCTGAAACAAGCAGTGCATTAAAAAAATTTCCTGCACCAAAATGTTTCTTCAATTGGAAGAAATATATACAATCAATAAATAGAACTCAGAAAATATTATGGGCTAGATTTTAGGAAACGGGGGAAAAAGAAAAGGCAGGAAACATTTATTGCCTATGTGCCAGGCACAATGTTTAGTACTTGTAACAATAATTAGACTAATTAATGACAAGTAGCATTCAGTTAAGTGCCAAATACTGTGATATGCCTTTATATAGTATGTGTATTCCTCCCACTAGGTGCTGTAATTAGGAAGAAACTGGAGCTCAGACAGGTGAAGCAATATGCCAAAGGTCCCAAAATGAGTAAGTGGAATGCTAGAGCCCAGATTAGCATCCTACCCATCTGACTCCAGGACATATATCAACCACTATGCTTTCCCACCTCTTATGTGTATGATCTTATTTCAGAGGATAGATACAATAATGTCAGCATCCTCTCAGCCCCTCCAAAATGGAAAGGAACATGATGAAAATATTTTGCATTAATACTCCAAATATATGGCAATAGCAGCAAATTGTTATGACTAAAGGTTATAAAGACTACCCTTGAACTTAACTTCATCAAAATATTAAGTCCGTCTAAATTGGCTTAGCTCTCTTCCTCTAACAGATCTTCTGATCCATAATTCAATGTGATTTACTTTTGCAGGTATAATTTTCAATATTCTACCTAATGTGATGTGCTATAATTTTTTTTGTTTTGTTTTTTGTTTTGTGTTGTTTTTTGAGACACCTCTGCTTATTGCAGCCTCGTCCTCTGGGGCTCAAGTGATCCTCCTGCCTCAGACTCCTGAGTAGCTGGGACTACAGGTGAGTGCCACCACATCTGGCTAATTTTTACTTTTTTTTGTAGAGATGAGGTTTCACCATGTTGCCCAGGCTGGTCTTGAACTCCTGAGCTCAAGTGATCTGCCCGCCTCAGCCTCCCAAAATGCTGGGATTACAAGCATGCGCCACCTCACCCGACCTGATGTGCAATAATTGTTTAGGTCTCCCTCTGTCCCTCCCTCCCTTCAGAAGCAAAAATTAATACAGGCACCTGCATTTAACAATCCAGATGAAAGATAAATAAATATCTCTCTATGTATGTCTGCTTTCACTCCAAAAGAACTCATTTTCTTTTAAGGCAACATGAAAAGTTTAATTCCTAGAACAGTTCAACAAATGTTTTGGTTGTCTACCACTTGTAAATATGAATAAGCATGTATTGAGCACCTTCTGAATGCTCTCTCTCTGCTACTAGGTGCTGGATAGGATATGCTCCGTTATTCCTACTTCATGTAGACAACGTATTACTTATGTTTTTATAGTGTAACAAATGACCCCAAAATTTTGCAGCTCAAAACAACAAACATTATCTCACTGTTTCTGTGGGTAAGAAATCTGGGCACAGCTCAGTTGGGTGTCTTTGGATCAAGGTCTCTCATGAAATTACAGCCAAACTATCAGCTGGAGCTGTAGCCTCATCTGAAGACTCAAATGAGGGAGACTCCACTTTCAAACTCACTCATGTAGCTGTTGGCAAGATCTAGTTCCTTAAGAGCTGTTCAGTTACAGGCTTCAGTTTCTTGCTGGCTGTTGGCCACAGACCTCTCTCAGTTCCCTGACACATAGGCCTCTCCATAGGGCTGCTCTCACAGTGTGGCAGCTGGCTTCCTTCAGAGACAGAAAGAGAAAGAAGGAGAGAGAGAGATCCCAAGATAGAAGCCACAGTATTTATGTAATCTAATGCCACAAGTGAATCTATCACTTTTTCCGTATTCTATTTGTTACAAGTGAGTCACCAGGTCCAGTCTGCAATCAAGGTGAAGGAATTACACAAGATGTAAATACCAGAAGGCAGGGACGGCTGGGGGCCATCTTAGAAGTTATCTACCATAGAAAGTCAGCAGTGCTGCATTTTTTTTTTTTTTTTTTTTTTGAGACAGAGTCTCTCTCTGTCGCCCAGACTGGAGTGCAGTGGCGCGATCTCTGCTCACTGCAAGCTCCGCCTCCCGGGTTCACACCATTCTCCTGCCTCAGCCTCCGGAGTAGCTGGGACTACAGGCACACGCCGTCACGCCGGCTAATTTTTTGTATTTTTAGTAGAGACGAGGTTTCACCATTAGCCGGGATGGTCTCCATCTCCTGACCTCGTGATCCGCCCACCTCGACCTCCCAGAGTGCTGGGATTACAGGCGTGAGCCACCGCGCCCGGCCAGTGCTGCATTTTTGTGCTTCTAAAGGGATGCATGCATACTCACACAGACACACACACATACACAAATGAATATCTACAAAATAATTCTTGTTTCCAACATTTTTGCTTTAAAGCTAAATGTACGCATTAAGTAAAATGCCCATGTATATACTAAATGCTTTCATTCATTCAACAAATACTTGCAGAGTACATAATAGAATTAAAGTCTGTTCTAAAACTTTTTATAAACAAAAGAAATAGCTAAAATTGTGTTGGAAAATTTCACCAAGACTGTAGCCAAGCTCTTCTCCTGCAAGCAGAGACACGTGGAGAATAAAGTTTAAGACAACCATTGCTCCTTTCAAATTGAAGTAACCTCAGCATTTACTGTTACAGACTATTTTTTAAATGTTTCCTCAGGCTAAAGCAGTGATAAGCAAATCTACTTGCCTACAGATATAAAACTTTTTAAATATTAGCTTTAATAATAATAATGGGGCTATTTCAGTCTACATACGCCTTCTTCTTTTGTCTTATATCTCAATTCATCAGAATTTGAGAGAGGAAGAGGGTATTCAGACTCTCTATATTTCAACTAGGGACCATCAATGACAGAAGGTGGCACCAACTAGACACCATTCCCCTGAAGCTAAGAAAATATATAATATCCTCCAGAATTGTAATTGCCTTAAGGAAGAAGCAAAGGAGAAGAGTGAAAGAAAACCATTCTCAATTAATAGGGCATTTACCAAAAAAAAAAAAAAAAAACTGAGAAACTCTAGAATAATCTGAATTTACCTTGAATTAACAAGATTTTCCCTCCCTCCCCCAATTGTCATCAGTCAATAAAACTGGGGACTCATGCACTGAAGATGGTTCAGTTATAAAGAAATAACATTCCATTTTTGCACAACTAAATTTTGTAAAGATTTATACTCATCACACAAGCAAATAAATGCTTTACAACCTGTCTTAGTCTACTTTGTGCTGCTATAATAGAATACTTGAGTCTGGGTAATTTATGATAACAAAAATTATTTCTCACAATTCTGGAGGCTGCGAAGTCCAAGACTGAGGGACCAGCATCTTGCAAGGGCTGTCTTGTCACATCATCCCACAGCAAAAGGCAGAAGGGCAAGAGAAAATGAGAGAGAGAGAGAGAGCAAGAGGAGGTTGGACTCATCCTTTTACAAGGAACCCACTCCCAAAATAAGAGTGTTAATCCATTCATGAGGAAGGGGCCCACCTCTTAACTCAGGCATTTGGGAATTAAGTTTCCAATACATGCTTTTTGGGGACACATTCAAACCACAGCAATCCATCCCTGGCTCCCAAAATTCATGTCCTTCTCATATGCAAAATACATTCATTCAATCCCAATAGCCACAAAAGTTTTAACTCCTCCAGCATCAACTCAAAAGTTTAAAGCCTCATCTAAATATATGGGTGAGTTTCAAGGCATGGTGCAACCTGAGGTAAATTCCCCTCCAGCTGTGAGCCTGTAAAATCAAATGAGTTATCTACTTCCAAAATATAATGGTGAAATGGGCATAGGATAGACATATCCATTCCAAAAAGGAGAAATAGGCAACAACAACAAAAAGGTAACTGGTCTCATGGAAGTCCAAAACTAACAGGGTGAACAATAGCAAATCTTAAAAGTCTAGAATAATCTTTGACTCCATGTGCCATCTTCTGGTCATACCAAGAAAGGTTGGGCCCCCAAGGCCTTGGGCCTCCCTGTCCCCATAACTTTGCTGGGCCCTTCTCATGAAGAACTCTCACAAGTTGGAGTTTTATGCCAGTAACTTTCTCTGGCTGTACACTGGTAGCTCTATAGTTCTGGGGTCTTGATGGTCCCACTCCTGGGGCTCCACTAGGAATTGCCCTAGTGGGAACTCTCTGCAGTGGTTCTGCTCCTGCAGCAGGTTTTTACCTGGGCCTCCAGCATGTCTGATACATCTTTTGAAATCTAGGTGGAAGTTGCCACAGCCCCACAACCTGTGCATTCTATGTGCCCGCAGAATTAGCACCACACAGATACTGCCAAGTTCACCAGTTTTACCAGTTGTGCCCTCCAGGGTGGTGGCACAGGCTGAATATGGGCCTACTTGAGCCATGGCTGGGGAGTTTGAGGGGTATTGGCTAGGGAAGCTGAGGGGTAATCACTAGGGAGGCTGAGGGGCATTGCATAGGAATGCAAGGAGCAGAAACTTGAGGCAGTGCAGGGCAGCAAAGGCTGAACTCCTGCAGGCACTATGGCCATTCCTTTGGGGCTACTTTGAAGATCTTTGAAATGCCTTCGGGGTCATTCTCCCATTGATGAATAGCACCTGGCTTCCTTCTATACATGCTAATCCTTTCATCAAACAGTTACTTGGCTGAACCCCTGCATGCTTCTTTGTTCCTTACTTGTCCATGCTGTGAATACTTCAAATCCTTAAGTTCTATTTCCCTTTTAATTATAAATTCCATTTTTAAATCATTTATTTCTTCTCTCACTTCACTGTATGCAGTTAAAAGAAGTCACACAGATCCTTCAATATTTTGCTTAGAATTTCTTCTGCCAGATACCCTCATCCATTGCTCTTAAATTCTGCCTTCCATAAAGCCCTTAGGGGCATGGACACAATTCAGCCACCTTCTTTGCTGATTTATAATAAGGATGGCCTTTACTCTAGTTTCCAATACCTCATTCGTCATTTCCATCTGAGAGCTCATTAGACTTGCTTTTACCATCCATATTTCTACCAACATTCTGAAAATGACCACTTAAGTAACCTCTAAGAAGTTTCAGACTTTCCCTCCCACTATTCTCTACTCCTGAGCTCTCATCAGAATTTCCCTCAACTCCCTACTCATGGAAGTCTAGGCTTTTTCCAGCATTCACTTCAAAACTGTTCCAGCCTCTACCCATTATCCAGTTCCAAAGCTGCTTCTGCATTTTCATTTATTTGTGATAGCAGCAGCCTCACTTCTTGGTACCTAGTTTCTGTCTTAGTCCACTTTGTGCTGCAATAACAGAATATCTGAGACTAGGCAATTTATAAAGAGTAGAAATGTATTTCTCACAGTTCTAGAGGTTGGGAAGTCCAAGATCAAGGGGTCAGCATCTGGCCAGGGCCTTTTTGCTGCATTATGCTGTAAACTAAAAATAAAAACCTAAGCCCCCCACCAACTGAACAGACCTCCTTGTGGTTAAGGGGACCCCAGAAAAACCTTAAAAACTGAATTCCTGGCCACGATGGGAAGAAAGGTTAGAAACGCTTCATTATACCTCCTCCCTTTAGGAGTTTAGGCACAACAAATGACCAGCATTAATGTTAAAATAGAACTCACAAGACTGACAAAACAGACGGTGGCAATAAGACACCAAACTATAAACAAGACCTGAGGCCATACAAGGCAAGGGGTTAACTCATGCCTGCAGGCCATCAGTTTTGCTTCACAGCATCCTTACCTTAACTTAAAATGTTCCTTTCTGCTGACTCTCACATTTAAGACAGAGTTTTATTCCTTTAACCAATTGCAAACTGAAGAATCTCTGAACCTACCTATGACCTGTAAGCCCCTGCTTCAAGAGATACCATCTTTTGGGGCCAAAGCAACCTATGACCTCCATATATTGGTTTATGACTTTGCCTGTAATTTCTATTTCCCTAAAATGTGTATTTAAAAAAATAGAGTTGTGACCTAACTGCCTGAGAACCACTTATTCAAGGCTTCTTGGGTTTGTGTTTTTCCCTGGGCCAACATCACACTCATATTGGCTCAGAACAAACCTCTTTGAAATATTTTACAGAGTTTGGATTTTCCTGAACAATCTCATGGCAGAAGACGAAAGAGCAAGAGAACAGAGAGAGCAGCAGGCGGTCAACTTCATCCTTTTATAAGGAACCTACTTTCTCAGTAACAAATGCATTCCTGCAATAAAGGCATTAATTCATTCATGAGGATAGAGCCATTAATTACCTCTTAAAGGTCCCACCTCTTAACACTGTTGCATTGGGGATTAAGTTTCCAACACCTGCTTTTTGGAGGACACATTCAAACTGTAGCACAACCTGTAAAGTGAGAGAGAGACAGTGATAGAGAACTGCTTCATTAAGGATTATCTTCCTAAAGAGTTAATATTTAAGCTGAGATATGCTGGAAGGGAAAGTTCCAGGCATGGAAAAAGTAGAAAAAGGAGTGCTCCAGGTAGAAGTGTGTTTTCTCATAAGAGAAGGAACTTGGCATTCCATAGGAACCAAAAGGAGGCTACTACAGGGGCAGATGGGTGAGTTGGAGAGTGGAATAAAATGAGATCATACTGTATGGCTACTGTATGGCAAGTGGAGAGAATAGGACTGAACTTATGAGGCTGCTGTTGTTATTTAGGTAAGAGATGATGGTGGTCTGGTTAGGATACTATAAATAGAAATGACAGGTATGACTGGATGGGAATGGTGAGAAAGGTGAAGAGAGAGAAAGATGAAGGGAGGGTGAGAGGGAAATAACTTCTACTTGGATGACTTCCATGTGTTTGGATTAACAACCTGGTGAGCAGTGCACTTCAACGTGACCCATCTTGCTTTCAGAGAACAGCTTTCCAGTTGCCTTGAGAAAAAGTCTGCAGAACCTAATTCCTACTTCTTTTCATCTTGCCAGCCATGGATGAAATCCTTCATTAATTAGGAAATCAGACAGAAAACAAACTAAAATGTTCCCAGAAAGAGGTATCAGGAAGTAGAATATGCATGGAATTAAGAAAAGGTCTTTATTGATCATCTGTTCCAGCCATGTTAATAGACAAGAAAAATGTGACTCAGATTAAGGAGCCATAACCAAAATTAAACAGCCAGTCAATGGCAGAACCAAGGCTAGAATCCATTCTTCTGATTGAACAAATATGAATGAAGCAGCATAATAAATGGGTAAAATAATTACATGTACTTAATAGCTATATATTTGTAGTTTTCTTTCCTCTCTCCTCCAATCCTTGGGGAAAGAGTTGTGGCATTTGAATGCAAATTGAAGGGTACAATTTTGCACTAATTTTTGAAGACAGCTTGCTACACATGCTATGGGACACTAAACTGTAAAACTCTAAATGTTACTTAAGGAAAGGAAGGAAGGAATGTTTAACCTCAAATTATGTTGTTGAAAACAAACAAATTTGGACCCTATATGAACCTTAATTCAGAACTCAAAAAATACCATTATTTTAGTTCACCCTGGTTCCTCCTTTGCTTTTCTAGGCTATAAATGATAATGAAATCTATATGAAAACTTTAATATTTCAATGTCTTAAGTCTAAGGAGGTAATTTTTCAACTTTCTATGTTTTCTTACTGGCCCAATTCTAGTTCTTTTTCAATGTGAAAAGAGGAACAGATTGTGGATTCAGAAGAAGGCAACAGATGCAAAGAGAAGAAACGAAACACAAAATTACCATGATTTTAGCTCTAGTATTCCCTTCCCAAATGACATTTCAACACGAGAGGCTTCTCACTCCCCAATTTACTGACATTTACTTCTAACTCTGCTTTACAAACCTATTCTGATACAAATTCAGAGAGAAATGAATGTAAAACATTTATTTCAGATTGTGCCTCATCTCACAGTAACATGTTTGACTAAATTCCAGTTCTCAGGAAGAGATAACTGAGTAAAGTTTTTCATGTAGACTTCTATCTCCAGGCTTTAAAAAATATGCTTATGTCAACCCATCCAATTTTACATGAGAAACAAATAGCTTTCATACACATTTGCACTCACCAACAGAGAAACAATCTAGCCTAAAGCTACTCACTTTTCCTAAAATTATGGGTAGCCTGTGCAAGTTGAAAATGTCTATTTGAAAGCTTTAAAGCCAGAATTAATTTTGTTTTAAGATATTCACCAGATTTCTTTCCTCTTAACAGGAAAGTTAGTTCTTAGGACCTTAATACATTGCAAATGTGAAGTTTGGAAAGATCAATTGCTTCTCTTGCTCTGTTTCATGCTCTCAGACTCAAAATGGCTGGCTAGATTTAGATAACACTTTTCCCCAAACACTCACTGCACCCCTCGTTGTAAAGCACAATGTGACTGCTCAGAAAGTTGTGAGTCATGGAAAAGCGGAGGTGATAAAGCCTTTCTGCTCTAAACTAAATAAGAGCATTTACTGCCAACCTCAAGAGATAAAAGTCAAATCAGTCTTCCTGCAAGCCAGTGAATTAGTTCTATAACCTCCCACAAGATTCTTCTCACTTAATTTGCAAAAAGAATTAGTACAGCCTTCACCAAAGCAGTTGAAAAAGCATCCCACTTTGTTTCTGTGATTCGCTGATAAATTTATGAGAAAGAGTTGATAATTTTCTTGTCAACAGAAAGATCCAACTTAACTCTCTTTCTATGCAGTTTTGTGACTAAGTGACACCTTGCAGTTTAGATAATAAACCTTAATCAAGTAATGAAACAAGGCAACCCTGGGCATTTTATTATGTCAGAAACAAAGGGATCTGTCACAAATTCAACCTCACCACATCCCCAAACTATCTCAGGACCTATGTGTGAGGACTCAGTCCACAGCCAAGGGATTTGTGGGCCTCCAATCCCTTCAGGCTGGGCAGAAAAGGGAAAGGAAAAAGATCCAAGCCTACTATTTTATCCATGCCTTTCTTTAGCCTGATCAATTTTTCTCTAAAAAAGAAAGCAAAGGAGTTTTAAAAATATTTTCAACATAGCAGTCTACTATTCACAGAGACCCATAAGAAGTCCAAGATCATGTTCAAAATAAAGAAATACTGTAAAGCACTTCGGGATGCCAAGGCAGGAGGATCGCTTGAGGCCAGGAGTTCAAGACCTGAGGGCAACATAGTAAGACCCTGCCTACCAAAAATTTTTAAAAATTAACCAGACATGGTGATGTGAGCCTATAGTCCCAGCTACTAGGGAGGCTAAAGTAAGAGGATTGCTTGAGCCCAGGAGTTGCAGTGAGCTATAAGCTGCAGTGAGCTATAAGGCTGCAGTGAGCTATGATAGCACCATAGCACTCCAACCTGGGTGATGGAGTGAGAACCTGTCCCAGAATGAACGAATGAATGAACTAATTAAAGAAATAAATACGCCCACTAGTGACAACTAGGTGAATGTCCCTTCCACAGAGGTATGCATTTATTGCCGCATTTACCACTTAAGGGCCAACCACCCACTCCATTTTCCCTCCCCCCAGCACTCCCTTCCACCCCACCCATGACCTTCGTAGCCCCACCATGACTCCAGACAGGAACTGGTGGGTGCCTACTGATCTCACTTGCTAAGAAGCCCCTAGTTGAAAATGATCTGGCATGCAGCCAATCACAGACCACTCTGGAGAAGGGTTGTTTCCTGGCCCTGCTTTCCATTCCCCCACCCCACACACAGCTTCCCAGAACCACAGCAGATGCGTCACTATGCTCCCAACTTCCACAGGGCTAATTAGCTCACGTGTGGACTTCTCCATCAGTTACACTTATCACCTACCAGGTGGGCTGCCAGGCAGCTGCATAAATGGAAAAGGAAGAGGAAAATTGGGTGGGGCTTGCCAGGAGAGATGGGGAGGAGCGTGTTTCATCTGAAATAGGATGCATGACATTGACAAGTCACAATTCAGAAATCTCAGGCCCGTTTGGTGTTCACACCAAGAGACATCCAATCCTTAGGAAAGCCTTTAGACCACGACAAAATATTAGGGATAGATAGGTTGGTGGAAAAGAAGGGCCTAGACATTCCAGTAACTAAGGCTGTGGCATCCTCTTAGGCTCTAAAGAAGATTTTATTATCCATATTTCATTAAGATTTCTGCCCAACACTGCAACACCTGTTGTGCGTCTTCAAAGAATCCTTAGGCAAATGGTCACTGTCTAAAATATCACAGCATGCCCATCAACAATGGACTGGATAAAGAAAATGTGGTACAGCCAGCACGGTGGCTCATGCCTGTAATCCCAGCACTTTAGAAGAAGGCCGATGCAGGTGGATCACTTGAGCTCAGGAGTTCAAGACTGACCTGGGCAACATGGAGAAACCCCATCTGTACAAAAATACAAAAAAAAAAAAAAATTAGCTGGGCATGGTGGCATGCACCTGCAGGGATGGGAGGATCACCTGAGCCCCGGAGGTCAAGGTTGCAGTAATGCATAATTGCGCCACTGCACTCCAGCCTGAGCAATAGAGGGAGATCCTGAAAAAAAAAAAAGAAAGAAAAGAAAAAAGGGAAGGGAAGAGAAGGGAAGGGAAGGGGAAGGGGAAGGGAAAGGGGAAGGGAGAGGGAAGGGAAGGGAAGGGGGAGGGGGAGGAAGGAAGGGAGAAAGGAAGAAAGGAAGGAAGAGAGAGAGAAAGAGAAAGAAAGTAAAAGAAAGAAAGAAAAGAAAGAAAAGAAGAAGGAAGGAAGGGAGGGAGAGAGGGAAGAAAGGAAAGAGAAAGAAAGAGAGAGAAAGAAAAAGAAAGAGGAAAGAAAGAAAGAAAGAAAGAAAGAAAGAAAGAAAGAAAGAAAGAAGAGAGAGAAAAGAAGAAAATGTGGTACATATGGAATACTATGGAGCCTTAAAAAGAATGAGATCATTTCTTTTGCAGCAACATGGATGCAGCTGAAGGCCATTATCCTAAGCAAATTAACACAATAACAGAAAAGCAAATAACACATGTTCTAACTTGCAAGCGGGAGCTAAACATTAAATATGTTAGGTAACATGGGGTACCTTAAATGGCGCCGTACCTTAAGATGGGGCCAGTTCCGGGTTCTTCTCCCCTCCTTGACCGGGCACTGTCTGAACCCGCCAAAGGAGGGCCAATCAGAAAGAAGCATCTCCCGCCTTCCCTTGGGCCCGCCCCAGCCCAATCCATGTAGTCCCAAGGGACATAAAACCCAGCACACCAGCAGCCCTCTCTCTCTTCTCTTCCTTCTCCACTCGATACCTCCAATGAAGATCTCTTGACCGCGACCGGTGTAGTTTGGTCTCCGCCCGGCCCCTTTCATTGGTGCCGTGACTCGGATCGGGACTCCCCACCCGCCTCGGTGGGACCCCAATCCCTTTCGGGCTCAGTCCTGACCCCGGCCGGTCTTCGCTCATTTTCCTGTTCGCCGACCTCTACGCCCAACACCGGCCTCATCTGGGTAAGTCTCCCTTTCCAGTGTCCGACACCAGTCGACCGGCTCCCGCCTCGGCCGCCCACACGGCTGCCGTGAATCCTATTTTAGACTCGGCCTCCAGGGAGCAGGGTTCCCTCCTTTTCCTCCTCACTCGCCAGGCCTGGGCCCCTTCCCCTTTCTCGCTCCGAAAATCCTGGTACCAGGTGGCCCACGGCCCTCAGCCTCCTAGAGGCCCTCAGTCCTTTCATTTCGGTGACGACCGACTTGAAGGGTCTGACTCACAGCATGGTCATTGGCTGGTAGGGGACGCCCTGCCCAGCCCTTTGCCATATATTTCCGTAAACCCCCTCTTCTCATAATGGGAGCCTCTGCATCCCTGCCGGCCGACTCTCCCTTACAATGCCTTTTAAATAACTTATCAGCCCTTGGTTTGGCTGCTGATCTCAAACCTACATGCCTCATTAAATTGTGCACTCAAAACTGACCCACCTACCCCCTAGACAACCGAAACAGATGGCCCACTTATGGGTCCTTTGATCCCAACCTTCTCCGGGATCTCTACAACTATTGTGAGTGAACAGGAAAATGGGCAGAGATCTCCCCTACGTTCATGGCTTCTTTCTTCTACGGGACAAACCCAACCTCTGCCTCCCTTCCAAGCCGCAACACCTTATCACTGCTCTCAAGCTACCAACCTCTCCTTCCGCTCCCAACTTTGATCCGGCCGACGAACCCCCCCCCCCATACCACCACCCTCCACCTCACCTTCCGGTCGCTGCTCAACCAGTTGAAACCGGCTACCAACCCGAACCACATGAAGAACCAAACTGCTTACGCCCCGCTCTCATGCATCTCCTAAGTCCTCTTCTCTGGCTTTTCGCCTCTCACATCTTTACACTTTCCTCCGCCGGCGGGCCCTCTTCCCAGCCCTATTCTCACTATGATATCAAACGGCTGGGACCCTCTCTTCCACATGTTCCACTTCGCCGTCTGGCTCCCACATCAACAAACACACCCCCTTCCTATATTATACCACTAAAAACAACGCCTCCTCCCGAGCCATACATATCGACAACCCCGCCGACCCGGTCTGGGGCCAGTCAGTTACAGGAGGCATATATCCCAGCAATGCCTGGGCATATCCAACTCAAACCATAACTTTTCCTGTTCCCTCAAAGAGTCCATCTCTAACCAAACCTTTAACCAGCTTCTCCTCGAAACTACCAGCTCCTAGCGACTTGTGAAGACACAGCAGACTCCAGAGACAGTCTCACACCCTGCTGACCTCTTAAACGGCCAACGACCAGCAACAGATACCCAGGATTGGGGGGGGAGGGGGTAGGCCTGCCCTCGCACCCTAAATTAACTACCATCTTCTTTTCTCTTCGGGCAGACCAAACTCTACCCCTAGTACCCCAGATGGCTACAGCAAGCCGATTCTACCAATTCTTAACCACCCTTTGCTCAGAGAGCTGGCTCATTGCCAACCCATCCCTACCCCTCAACTGGCTTATGGCATTGGAGGACAAGGAACATTCATGGACTTCACGTCTAACGAAGTCTTCATGTATAGCGCCCTATTGCTTGGCCTCATACTCATACTCTACCCCATGCACAACCCTGACAGGTCTCCCTGTGCCCCCTCCCCACAGTGCCCCCACTCAGCAGGAAGCAGCCAGATGAACCACGATGCCCATTTTCCCCCATTTAAGAAAACAAAAAGGGAGGAATGTTAGGTAGCATGGGGTACCTTAAATGGCGCCGTACCTTAAGATGGGGCCGGTTCCGGGTTCTTCTCCCCTCCTTGACCGGGCACTGTCTGAACCTGCCAAGGGAGGGCCAATCAGAAAGAAGCATCTCCCGCCTTCCCTTGGGCCCGCCCCTAGCCCAATCCATGTAGGCTCAAGGGATATAAAACCCAGCACACCAGCAGCCCTCTCTCTTCTCTTCCTTCTCCGCTGGATACCTCCAATAAACATCTCTTGACCGCGACCGGTGTAGTTTGGTCTCCGCCCGGCCCCTTTCAAAATACACATGGACATAAAGATGGGAATAACAGACACTGGGTACTACTTGAGGTGGGAGGGTGGGAGGAGGATGTGGGCTGAAAAACTACCTATCAGATACTATACTCACTACCTGGGTGATAGGATCCTTTGTACCCCAAACCACAGCAACATGCAATTTACCCATGTAACAAACCTGCACATGTAACCCCTGAACCTAAACTAAAAGTCAAAAAAAAAATTTAATTCAAAAATTAGTGGATTTAATAATTAATTAAAACCAGGAAAAATTAAAATAAAAAATACTACAGCATATTGCAGATGTCATTGGTAACTATGGCACCCTGAGATTTTGCGCACACACTTTCACATATATGCCTTGTATAAGAATCTCATTCAGTTTTGAAATGCTACCTGAGGCCTAGATGTGGATTCCCTCTTCCAGCTAGAAAAAGCAATAGAATTAGTAAGTACGTGTGTGTGTGTCTGTGTGTGTGTGTGTGGTGGGGGGGTTTGGGGGTTGGGGAGGTAGAGGGCTGTTAAATACTAGGGTTGGAAAACAAAAATCCTAGGGAAAAGCAGTGGATCAAATAACATGGCCTTCCAGGCCAGTTTAAGGAATCTCTTGGGTCCTAATGGCACTTTCCAGTTTGTAAGCATATCTTTTTAGTTTACAAGAAGCCTCATTCAGCCTAAAACTACCAAGATGTGCCATGATTTACTACAAGTTGAAAACAGAATCCTATATCCAAATATTATGTTTCTTCAAGGAGTTTGTACTAACTGTGAGTAAATATATTATCCCTGGCATTCACAAATATTGGAGAGAACTGGGAGAAATCTTAAAAACCTAAAGATTCCTAAAGCCTCTAAGCCAAAGTAAATAGGCCAAGTGTGCTAATCGTACAACAAACGTAGAAGGCTGAGACCTTCGCTCAGAGCTTTACGAAGATATGCTAAATCTCACTTTGATTCAAGTAGGATTTTCAAGATACGAATTTCACTAAGGCACAAACTGAATAGAATCATGTCGGTATAATCCTCACCTATTTCTGCCAGCTGGGATCCTGGATGTTGAGATGTGACCGCCTCTCCAAGGGCCTGAAACCACCAGTCTGTTTTACATGGGTCGCCGCACAGCCATCAGATGGAAACACTCTGTGGTCACTACGCTAACAGATCCAAATCACCTACGTCAAAAGAAAAGGCTACAGCTCCCATTTCCAATCTCCCAAGCCACCCCAGTCCCTCTGCAATGGAGTATCAATAGAGAGACCAAATGAATTGTTTACTTAATTGTGCTGTGCAAGCTGGATAATTGCATGCTTTCCAGGAAGGCTTTGTAACCAATGAGATGGCACTGAATCTGCCAAAACCCGTACCTTGAAGCCAACATCCTTTCTTTCTATAGACCCTCTCCTATCAGAAATAAAGGCAACCCTGGTATTATTTCTAGAGGAGGCAAAACCATGGTAAAAACATCAAAGATCATGTCTTTCAAAATGGAAAAATCTCCATTAAGCTGAACCCACTGAGAACTGCTATCTCCATTTTTGCCAGTGTGGAACCTTTAGAGTCACAAACCTTGATTTAACTCATTACACACTGAAACAGCCAACAAATGGCAAAATAATCTACCTTAGCAGGAGAACAATTGGTCTATTACATAGAAAGACCACATTGTAAGAGGAGAAGGGAGATATAATTTAAAAAGGGGGGTTGGGAAGTATTTTTAAATTATCCAATAGTGTGCAAGAAGACTACAAAGATGGAAAATGGGATTTTATTTATTTGTCAGAGTCTTCCACAGGACTAAAAAATCGATTAATGCCAAAGTAGAAAATATGAAATGATGTATTGAGGGAAAAAAGAAAACCCTTAAGGGTGGCAACCACCAAATGTTTAGGCAAAGAAAACCCCATATGCTATGATTTGAATGTGCCCCCCAAAGTTCATGTGTTAGAAACAACTCCCAATGCAACAGTGTTGAGAGGTGGGAATTTAAGAGGTGATTGGGTCATGAGGGCTTTGCCCTCATGAATGTATTAATTTGTTATCGAGAAAGGGAGTGGTTTGGCCCCCTTCCTTCCCCCTCCCTACTCCCGCACTCTCTTGTCCTTCCGCCTTCCACATTGGGATAATGCAGTAAGAAGGTCCTCTTCAGATGCTGGCCCCCAGACCTTAGACCCCTCACCTTCAGAACTGTGAGAAATAAACTTCTGTTCTTTATCAATTACCCAGTCTGTGGTATTCTGTTATAGCAGCACAAAACAAACTGAGGCACCATATTACTTAATAGTCAAGAGAACAAAGCTAAATGAGATGCTTTTAAAACTCCTTCCCCAAAGCCATTTATAAAACTTGTTTGAAACGTTAACAAACACAACGGAAGTTCTCCAATCCAAATACTTGCTTTTGGAGAAGTAACTATTTGCAGCACTTCATACTTACTTCGTTGATTTCCTTCTGAGCAGGCAATACATTTAGAGACATGTTCACAATTGAAAAGTACCTCTCCTATCCAGATCTCCAGCCACCCGTTCTCCTTCCCAGAGGCAACCACTGTCACTAATTTCTTATTATTCTTCCAGATCTTAGATCCAAATGCTCTTTAAACTCAATTTGGTAATATTTTTCCATCTATATGTTCTTTCCCATTACCCTCTTGTTTTTATTTTTTATAATGGTTTTCATTAATAACAATCAGAGTGTTTTTTCCTAGATAGGTCTATGTTCATACAGAGTTTCAGCTTCTCCAACTGGCTATTTCTTCTCAGATGCCATAATCTCCGATACAGTCTAATCGACGTGCCTCACTAACAGGATTAAGAGTTTAAAGGAATAGTACTCCTCAGGAACTGACAAGAGTGTGAAGATGCTATTTTTTCTTTTTTTGAGGCAGAGTCTCGCATTGTCACCCCAGCTGGAGTGTAGTGGCACGATCTTGGCTCACTGCAACCTCCACCTCCCAGGTTCAAGTGATTCTCCTGCCTCAGCTTCCTGAGTAGTTGGGAGTACAGGTGCCTGTCACCATGCCCAACTAATTTTTTTGTATTTTTAGTAGAGATGGGGTTTCACTATGTTGGTCAGGCTAGTCTCAAATGCCTGACCTCGTGATCCACCCACCTTGGCCTCCCAAAGTGCTGGGATTACAGGCTTGACCAACTGCGCCTAGCCGAAAATGCTATTTTTACACAAATATCCTTCAAAAAGCTAGGAGGTTCAAAAAAATGGAAAATACAATGTAGCTGCCACCAAGCTGAAGTTTTAAGAATGTTTGAATATTGACAGGACAATGTTACCCTGATTCAAGTGCCAGTTGGCTTGGCTGTTGGATGTCAGTCAACCTTATCTGATTTTTCAGGGTTAGATTGTCCCGGAGCAATATTTGTCTGAAACACACCCTTGAATGAGTTTGGGAATGGGAAAGAAATGATGGGTAGTGGGAGGGTCAGGAGGGAGGATAGGAGAGTACCACACATAGTCAGGGGAGGCTTTCAAAAGAGTCTTGACTCTGAGAACACCCAAAAAGAAAGGTAATGCAAATTTCAAACATATCACATGCATTTTCTTTTCCTTCCCAAATCCCACTAAGGCTATTTTTTTTAATCCAGGTTCTGGTCCTGGTTTTGTCATAACCTTAATTTACCCTTCACCTAATCACCTTTGACTCAGTTTCTTCATCTATAAATTAAGGGGCTTGGCCTCACTGAGCTCTAATGTCCTTTATACATTTAATCTTCTATGAGTCTAAGATGCAATTTCTCTCCATATGTTGAATTATAAGCCTACTATGTGGGTATAAAATTCCTTCAATTTCCCACAACTTATTTGCCATGAAATAACAAACTGTGTAGACTTTTAAATGTTTTCAAGGGCCAGGCACAGTAGCTCACGCCTGTAATCCCAGCACTTTGGGAGGCCGAGGCGGGCAGATCACGAGGTCAGGAGTTTGAGACCATCCTGGTTAACATGGTGAAACCCGGTCTCTACTAAAAATACAAAAATTAGCCAGGTGTGGTGGTGCACACCTGTAATCCCAGCTATGCAGGAGGCTGAGTCAGGAGACTCGCTTGAACCTGGGAAGCAGAGGTTGCAGTGAGCTGAGATCGTGCCACTGCACTCCAGCCTGGGTGATGGAGTGAGACCCTGTCTCAGAAAAAAAAAAATGTTTTTAAACCCTCATCAGAGAAGAGAAGTTACTCTAATGGACAGTTGTCATTCTGAAGATGTCCAGCATCCATTCCTCCTCCTTTACAACACCTGATTTCTTTTAGAAGTATCTGCATTCAATTTCGGGGGATAAATCTAAGTGTTTGCCTCCCCAAACTACAGAGCTTAAGAAGAACCAGAAAGTTTCTTCTTCCAGACTCTCCCCTCATAAATTAATACATCCATAGGATGGACATGTGACCTACCAACTTTTCTCCGCCAGGACTTCTCTAGCAGAACAACACAGGAGCAAAACAAACAGCTAGCATTCATTCCCTCTAGAAGCAGTACTTTCTTCTACAAAGTTTTCTGTTCTTCAGCTTTCCCTTCAATCCTACAAACAACCCCATATTCTTCCAGTAAATTCCCTTTTTCACTTCAGTGGTTTGCCACATAATAATCCATCCCAAAACTTAACAGCTTAAGATAATAATCATTTATATACTCACGATTCTATGAATTGGCAATTAGGATAGGGCTCAGCTGGGATGGTATAGCTCCGCTCCATGTGGTGTCAGCTGGATTCACTTAAGCATCTGCAATCAGTGGGCAGATTGGCTGGGGGCTGACTGATCCCAAATGGCCTCACTCGCTCACTTTGTAGAAACCAAATGAAGTGCCGGCTGGAGCACCTTAGTTCTCCACGTGTCTTCTCATCCTCAAGTAAATTAAACAAGGCTTCTTTGCATGATGGAGAAATGTTTTGAAAGGATGAAAGGAAAAACTGCAACTTCCCTTTTGCTACATTCTATTCGTCAAATATAATTTTTAAATCAGCATAGATTCAAGGGATAGGAGAATAGATTCCATCTTAATTGGAGAATTGACCAAGAAACCTTTCCAAGAAAAGTGGATACAAGAAAAAATGAATCACTGGGGACTCTTACTGTAAGTAATCTACCATGTTGGGCTTGGTGTTTGTTGCTTGTGACATAAGGACACTAACTGATCCACAATCAGTGTAATGTGACACAAAACACATTAGATTGTTGAGGCCTTAACATCTGGGACATTTTCCCTGTTTATACCTCACATCTTAATGGGATTAATTGGAAAGAATGTGGGTGTCGTGGTAGTGAGGGTATAAGAAGCACAAAATTTAAAGTGAAACTGCCTTGGTTCCAGACCTGCAGGTTACTTAGCTGTGTAATTTTGAACTCAATTAATCTCTGTGATTTTCATTCAAAATCAAAAGGGGAGTGACAATATCTGCCCTGAGTTGCAGAACTGTTGTGAATATTAAACAGTGTAACTCCATGAACTTCAGGACATCCTCACTTTGCACTGTAGTGCAGGATCATAAAAATGGCCATGCAAGTTGAAACTGTGCCAAACTTTTTAATAATGAACAGGAAAAATTATCATATTTCCTTGACCTTTAAAAATATTGTCAAAACATTAAAAAACTCTCTCCCTATTGGTTATAAATATGAAGAAAAATGGAAGAAATAGTAAAACGAATGTTTGTTTTGTATGTTGATCTAAAATGTTAGTCACATTGAGAATAAAATGCTTGATTTATTTGGAAAAAGCTTAACAATATTCATTTGAACAATGCTTGCCTTTTTTATCATCATATAATTTACAATATGGAGTGAGCATCTTTCCTATGCCTTGGCAAATTGTCATACTCCTTTCAAAGTTTGGGTCAGCTTCCAATATTTTATCCCTTACACTTCCAGTGCCACAAAATATCTCCAAGGGTTCCTTTAATGTGAAGATTTTTTTCAGAATCATTTCCTCTGGGATATGTTGATCCCTTCATTACCTTCCTCATTTATGTCAATAACTTTGCCTTGAACAGATTCTTCTGATCGCGTGTCTCTCAAAAGGCACTAGTGTCGACATTCCCATGATCAGCTATTTCTTCTGTTAGGACATTTATGTTTGATTCAAACTTCATTTCCAGTGTTATCATTTTTTGTTTCTTTTCTTTTCTTTTTTTTTTTTTTTTTTAAGACAGAGTCTTGCTCTGTCGCCAGGCTGGAGTGCAGTGGCGCAATCTCAGCTCACCACAGCCTCCGCCTCCCAGGTTCAAGCGATTCCCCTGCCTCAGCCTCCCCAGTAGCTGGGATTACAGGCACATGCCACCACGCCTGGCTAATTTTTTTTGTATTTTAGTAGAGACGGATTTTCACCATGTTGATCAAAATGGTCTTGATCTCCTGACCTCGTGATCCGCCCGCCTTGGCCTCCCAAAGTGCTGGGATTACAGGCATGAGCCACCACACCCGGCCTTATTTTTTCATTTCTTTTTTGCATCTTCTTTTTTTCTTTTGGCCAATTCCCTCTTCCAATTTTCCACATTTGTACAATGTTGCTCAGGTTTATCACTAAGAAACAAGATAATAAACTGCACACTTTGTTGTCTGTTTGTGAACTAAATAACAGATGCACAGTGACCAATCACTGAAAGACTTTGAAAGAAGTGATGGATTAGTCACCAATCATGATGCACTTCTGTTACTTATATAGTGACTTGGTGGAACTAAAGAGCTAGCAGCAAAGTCTGTACTTCACGCAATTGCTCATAGCTGATATATGTGGTAACTAAAATTTGAATCATATTGTTGAGGGTCTGGTGTTATTTAATTAAACTATAGTAAGTGAAATTTGTGCATATCAGAACTATGCAAAACAAGGACTGCCTGTATTAAACATTATATAAGGTTTAACTATTGCCTTCCTTATTAAGGAAGGAAAGACTAGACCTCATACTTGGTGCATGAAAGAAGGGGTTAGATTTAATTCAAACAGGCACTCAGCTCCAACAATTTTCATCTTTGTCCCTGTATTAATGCTAACTAGGCAGCAATGAACGGAGAAGGAAGGACTGAAACCGCAGCTATATTTTAACCTTTCACATAGGGCTAGAAGGAAATTTCTGGAGAGGAAAAAGGGGAATAACCAAACCTAAAGTTCATCTAAAAGTGGGGAGAGATTTGTCCAAATTAAGTAGATCTTTTATCACTCTTATTTCCTAGGCAAGAAGGAAAATACTTCAATATCTTTTTCCATGAATGTGGCTAGTGGTCTCTAAAGATCCATTTCACTTCTTTTGTAGTTGTAGAACCCCAAATTTTGGCTGGTTATGCAGCTGCCCAGAACAAAAGGCCGTATTTCCCAGACTTCCTTGTAGCTATTTGTGTCCATATGATTAAATACTGCCCGATGAGATATAAATGAAAAGACTGTGGGGACTTGAAGACAGCACCTTAAAAGGAGCTGACAGTTTGGAGACACAACCTTTTTCCCTACTACTGTCTGGAATGTGGACAAAATATTAGAAAGAGCCCTCTTAGACCATGAGGCCATGGAAGCCAAGTACTGGGATAGTAGAAGACAAATACAGAAGGAGGCTTAGTCCTTCATGGATGTATGAAAACATCATACCAGCTCTGGCTGCCTCTTTCTACACTTGTTTTATAATGTGTATTTAAGCCACTCTTTTTTCTTTCTTTTTTTTTTGAGACAGAGTCTTGCTCTGTCGCCAGTGGCTGGAGTGGTGCAGTGGTGTGATCTCAACTCACTGCAGATCTTGGCTCACTGCAACCTCTGCCTCCCAGGTTCAAGCGATTCTCCTGCCTCAGCCTCCTGAGTAGCTGGGACTACAGGCGTGTGCCACCACGCCCAGCTAATTTTTGTATTTTTAGTAGAGGTGGGGTTTCACCATGTTGGCCAGGATGGTCTCGATTAGGCCACTCTTTTAGGTCTTTCTTACCCACATGTGGATACAGTTCCTAATAGATAAAATGAATACACTTATCTGTTCAGTGGGCTATTTTAGTGGCCCAAGTAGCAGATTGACTCTTTCACCACTGTCTTACATCCTTCTAGGCAGTAAAAGTACCAATAAAGCAGAAACACATGGGAAAAAAATACCCTCTCCACAGTGTTGGATATTTAGAGGAACAAAGCTTATGGTTGTTTGCAAAGTCCTAATACAGATTCAAATAGTCAAAACTCAAACACAGACCTGGCTTAAGAGTTGTTTGGTTGGAAGGGAGATGAGAGGATGTAGAAGGTACTAGTTCACAGCAAACTCATTATAAAACAGAAGCCCTAAAATGTAATTCAGTATAAGGCTGTACTCATGTAAGTGTCTAGAGCAAAACAAAGGAAGTGTTAGCTCAGTTCTGGTCCCAGGTTAAAAGGCACATTTAACAAAAACAAAGAAATTGAGGTGAGGGCAAGCAAGTTGGTCTAGATATCCCCATTCTGTGAAGGATGGGAGAAGGAACTTGAGTTCTGTAGCTGAAAGCAAAGAAGACACAGTAGAAATGTGACTGGTATTTCACTTATCTGATGTGCCATCACTTTATTTTGCATGGTTCCAAGCAGAATTAGGACCTATGACTGAAGTAAAATAAAATATATTTTAACTCAAAAAAGAGAAAACCTTCTTGAGAATCAGAACTTTCCAGAATTGGAATGCACTAGTTTGTAAGGGAGTGAGTTACTTGACCCAGTCGTGAATTTTTTTAAGAAAAGACCATAATGATATTCAGGGCCTATTCTGAAACTAAGAATAAAAAATAAAAGCATTGTTGTATCTTGAAATCCTTGGAAAATTAAAGTGATTTTGATTCTAGGCTGCCTATAAGTGAAGGAGATTAAGGGGAATTCTGAATTAAGAGGGAGACTGGACTAGGTAAACTTTCCAGTTTTGTTTTTGTGTGTGTGTGTGTGTGTGGGTGGGTGGGTGGGTGGGTGGGTGTATGTGATGGAGTCTCATTCTGCTGCCCAGGCTGGAGTGCAGTGGTGTGATCTCAGCTCACTGCAACCTCTGCCTCCTGGGTTCAAGCAATTCTCCTGCCTCAGCCTCTGGAGTAGCTAGAATTACAGGTGTGTGCCACCATGCCTGGCTTATTTTTATATTTTTAGTAGAGATGAGGTTTCACCACATTGGTCAGGCTGGTCTCAAACTCCTGACCTCAGGTGATCCACCCACCTCGGCCTCCCAAAGTGCCTGGATTACAGGCTTGAGCTACTGCGCCCAGCCACCCTTCCAATTCTAACATGGTATTAATACTGTATTTTCCCGTTACATGTGAAACTATTTTTAAGTGGTTAACACACAATAACCCAGGAATCGAATAAATGCTCTCTGAGAAAAATGATGCTGCTTGTATTGACCAGAACTCTTTCAATTGCAAGATAAAGAAACTCAACTCGAGAGTTTGGTGGGGAAAAATAAGAAACGCAATGGCAGGAATAAATCTTACTTCCAGCATGGATGCTCGAACAATATGGTCAGAAATCTTTCTGTATCTCTTGGGTCAATTTTTCCTGAGCTGGCTTCAGTCTCAGGCAGACTCTCACCACGTGGAAGCCAAGCTCCCCTCTGTCAATTTCATACTTCCTTCTCTAGCCTAGCAATGTCAGTGGGCAGAGAACTCCATTTTTCTCAAAAGTTTCTTAATCGACTTAGACTAACCTAGCTTCAGACACAAACCCATAATTAACTCAATTACTATAGACTTTGTATGACTAGGCTTGGATCACACAAACTGAGAATAGGGCAAGGATCATTTCTACTTGAAAAGAGGGCTTCTGTTATCTGAAATACGGGATGTTTGGAAGAGAAAAATAATAAATGTCTACTAGGATAACAATGAATGGTAGGTTTTTAAATGGCAATTTTATTACAATTCTGGGCCTATCCTAAATCTCAAAATAGGAAATGAAAACAATATGTATCATAAAATCCATGAGAAAATAAACTGAATTTGATTCTAGGCCTTAATCTAAAATTCGAATGCTCAGGCAAATAACAATTTTAACATGTCTGTCTTTTCACCAATTCCTTTTTTTCTCTTAAGATGCCTCTGTTCACAGACAACCTCATCAGACAAAATAATAGCAAACAAAGGGAAAAGCATAAAATGTTTATTGAAGTGGATGAAGGCACGGCATGTAAAGAAAAATTCTTCATTAATAGCTGAAAAAATCTTTCTCTATATTTAATATTTAGGTGACATATTTCTACTTCGAGAGAAGTAAACATTACAGTCATGAATAGCAAACAGAAACACAAACTCCATTTATTTGTAAAATAAACTCATTTTCTTTTCAAATCAATGCAAAAAATGACCCAATGCCATATGTTCCATCTGCCATGATTCTAATACAGCAAAGCTATACAATTTCTAGATCATTAACTTGTCTCCCTATTTTTCCATGTCTTACAGTTCTGCTAGGTAAGCATTCGTTCATTCACTTTGATAATGCTACCTTTTATACATTGGATTTGCTCAATTATTCCATGCAAAAACTACAGCTGCCAGCGGGTAAGGGTATAGGGGAGAAAAGGACCCACCCCATAGTTTCTCTAAAAGAGCAAGAACTAAGACTATATTTCCAGTGGCTTCAAACAAAAGGGGTTTTTGTCTTTTCCTAGTCTTGAGTTTGAAGAAGGCATTCATACCCCCTCATTTTACATCACTGGAGCCAGGATGAATGCCACAGTACTCAGGGATAGCACAATGGGGCAAAGCGGCAGCATGTCAGCTCTGTAAGTAGTGGGTGACAAGATGGGTAATGTGTACCTGCAGTCATGTGGGACTTGTGGAAGGGTCCCTGAGGTGAAGAGGAACAATCAAGGGGTTTCAGGTTATCTTTATAAAACCAGATAAGTAAAGTTCTACAAATAAATCCCCAAATCTGACCTGAAAAATGTAATCCAGAGTCATTGCAATGATCTAAGAGAGAAACCCTGAGGATGGAAAGTTGTGTATCATTCCTTGTATCTCCTGTGTTTACTGCATTGCTTAGCATCCAAAGAGAGATTTTTGGCCGGCTTAAGCCATTTGAAATGGTTGCATGAGATTGAGGCCATTATGAAAAAAAAAAATGTGCTCAACACCTGAGACAAGCTGTGGACTTCACACTAAATAACTTCATCTATGTGACTTAGAATATAAAGTCATCAGTAGATGGTTACCCAAGAAATGAAAGTGGAACTAGAACACAAACTAAAGATACATGAACAAACAAACATGTTATCAGGATGTAGGAGGAAACAGTAACAAGAGGTATGAAATAATGCAGCAACTCATGACAGGTGCAACTTGACACACTTCAATTTTACTACTTCTTTTTGCAGATAAACTCAGGAATTGACAAATAAACAAATATAATAATAAATGTGAGAAGATCAAGGTGGTTTATCATGCATGGATAAATAATTTTAATAAGTCCAGCATAGAGGACGTTGTTGAATCCTTTCTATAACTCCAGGAGGTAGTCACTAGTAATATCTCCATTGTATAAGAGAGGAAAGTAGATCTCAGAGAATTCTGTGTAACTTATCTAAAGGCACATAGCTAGCAAAGGCAGAGCCAGTATTTTAACTCAATCAGTCAGATTAACTGTGCTCTGTGTTTAACCATCAGTGCTTTTTTCTTAAGCACTTTGCATGTACTTGCACATTTAATTTACTTCTTATAGCAATCCCGTAATAGAAATTATTTCCATTTTTCCGACAGAAAATTGAGAAGGTAAATCATGTGTTCTCGACTCTAGTGGCAGAGCCAAGATTGGAATTTATGTCTGTCTGACTCTAGAACTTAGTATCATAGATAATGTGGCACAGACTTCTACTCACCCACCAAAATCTATTCTCCTCTTCTTCCTGGAAACAAGGCTGCCAAGCTAAAACTACACATCTAAGTCTTCTTTACAGTGAGGTATGTCTATTTAATTAAGTTCTCACTAAAGGAATATAAGTGGAAGTATGTGCAACTTCTGAGTCAAGGGGAAATTATTTGCCCAGACTTCCTGTCTTTCTCTTTCCCATGAACTGGAATTCAGAATGGCAAAGGCATTTCTTCATTATAGACAACGACTATATCCTAAGGGATGACAGATTTTAAAAAGTAGAAAACGCCACGTGTGGTGGCTCACACCTGTAATCCCAGCACTTTGGGAGGCCAAGGTGGGTGGATCACTTGAGGTCAGGAGTTCAAGACCAGCCTGGCCAGCTTGGTGAAAAATCCCATCTCTACTAAAAATACAAAAATGAGCCAGGTGTGGTGGCACACCTCTGTAATCCCAGCTACTCAGGAGGCTGAGGCAAGAGAATTGCTTGAGCCCAGAAGACAGAGGTTGCAGTGAGCCGAAATCGTGCCACTGCACTCCAGCCTGGCTGACAGAATGAGACTCTGACTCAAAAAAAAAAAAAAAAAAAAAGTACAGGAGCCTGAGTTCCTGAATGGCAACATGGAACAGAGCTGCTCCATATACCTAGACCACACACCTTAGAACTTTATATGAGAGAAAAATAAATTTCTACATCATTTAAGCCACTGTACTTTTAGGGTATCTTTGTTACACCAGCTTAGCCAAATTCTAACACAGCCAACAAGTACTATCTCATGAGTGAGGAAGACAGACTACAGACTTAGATAATGTAGAAGGCAGGTGTGAGTTCATAACAGAACCAGTCACACTAATATTCTAATTACTGTTTCCTTCCTATGAAATCACCATTGTAATATATTATTCATTCTGAAAGATAATAAAGTATTCTACACAAAAGTCACCTACAAAACATCATCTAATTAAAAAAAACAAAAAACAAACAACTATCTGGGATATAACAAATAACAAAAACTGGGAAAAGAGATAGGATTTTCCTTTCTTGTTTTTACTTTGCTTTCTGACATTTCAACTGACTAGGCATCTATTCAAAATGGAGTATCTAAATTGTTTCTTAGTAGAATACATTAGAACAACAAAGCTAGAATTCATTAGGACATACCAATGCAAAATCCCCTTCAAAACAAGTGTACTGAAGTGAGCCCAAAACATAAAGTTGTGAGATTCTACATCAGTATGTCTGGAAATGACTTCAGTTACCTTCATTTAATCCCTACACTGTATGTTGCCTCTCTTGGGTGTGTGTTTTTGGGTTTTGCAATGCAAATCTCCTTTATCCTGTATTTGACAGATATCAGAAAAGATTGTAGGAACAATTCTTCAGTAATATACTCACTCTTCAGTCTCTGGTTAATGAAAGAATCCCTGGTTCTTCCAACTGAATATGAGAAACTTTTAATTTTTTAATGTAAAAAAAAAAATGCACTCCTAAGCCAGGCACAGTGGTTCATGCCTGTATTCCCAGAACTTTGGGAAGCCGAGGTGGGAGGATTGCTTGAGCCCAAGAGTTCAAGACTAGGCTGGGCAATATGGTAAAACCCGTCTCTACAAAAAATATAAAAATTAGCTGGGTGTGGTGGTGCACACCTGTGGTCCCAGCTACTAGGGGGGCTGAGGTGGGAGGATCACTTGAGTTCAGGAGGTCAAGGCTGGAGTGAGCCATGATTGTGCCACTGCACTCCAACCTGAGCAATGGGAGTGAGATGCTTTCTCAAAAAAAAAAAAAAAAGCATTCCTCTAAAAAGTAATTTTTCTATATTTCAATATCCACTAAAATGATCATAACTTATGACACTCCACATCTGGGTACTTATTCTAATGAAATAATAAAAAGTATTATGTTGGCAAAGATGTTCATGGAAGCATATTTTAAAAACAAAAAAGCTGTAAAGAAACAAAATATAAAACAGCAGAGAAAACAATATTAAATGAACGATGGTTCGCCCCTAAAGAAAATAGATGGCTGGTATTTAAAAATAAATAAAAAAATTTCAAAGAGAAAGCACTGAGAATTAAGTTAAATCTTTCCTTACGTCTTTCAAAGAGATGACAAAGGAGATTTGCAGCTCATGACCCAGAACTGCATGTCCAAAACAGGCAACATACAGTGTAAGGATTAAATGAACAGGTTCTAAAGATATAACAGATATACAGCTGAGACACAGCTAAAGCAGTGTTAAGAGAAAAATTTATAGCACTAAGCACTCACAACTCCAAAGCTAGCAGAAGACAAGAAATAACCAAAATCAGAGCTGAACTGAAATTGAGATGTAAAAAACCATATAAAAGATGAACCAAATCAGAAGTTGGCTTTTTAAAAGAATAAATAAGATTGATAGATTGATAGCTAGACTAACAAAGAAAAAACAGAGAAGACTAAATAAACACAATAAGAAATTACAGGCCAGGCGTGGTGGCTCACGACTGTAATCCCAGCACTTTGAGAGGCTGAGGCGGGCGGATCACTTGAGGTCAGGAGTTCGAGACCAGCTTGGCCAATATGGTGAAACACTGTCTCTACTAAAAATACAAAAATTAGCCAGGTGTGGTGGCTCACGCCTGTAGTCCTAGCTACTGGGTAGTCTGAGGCAGGAGAATTGCTTGAACCCAGGAGGTGGAAGTTGCATTGAGCTGAGATTGTGCCACTGCACTCCAGGCTCCAGCCTGGGTGACAGAGTGAGACTCCATCTCAAAAAGAAATTACAAAGGGGACATTACTCCCACTGACCCCATAGAAATACAAAAAACCCCTCAGAGACTACTATGAACACTTCTATGCACACAAACTAGAAAACCCACAAGAAATGGATAAATTCCTGGAAACATAAAAGCTCGCAAGATTGAACCAAGAAGAAAGTGAAACCCTGAACAGTTCAATAATGACTTCCAAAATTGAATCAGTAATAAAAAGCCTATGAACCAGAAAAAAAAACGTCAACCAGAAAAAGCCCAGGACCAAATGGATTCACAGCCACATTCTACCAGACATATAAAGAAGAGCTGATATCATTCCTACTGAAACTATTCCAAAAAATTGAGGAGGTTGGACTCCTCTCTAACTCATTCTGTGAGGCCAGAATCATTCTGCTACCAAAACCTAGCAGAAACACAGTAAAAAAAGAAAACTTCAGGCCAATATCCTTGAAGAACATAGATACAAAAATTCTCAATAAAATACTATCAGACCAAATCCAGCAGCATATCAAAAAGCTAACTGACTACAATCAAGCAGGCTTTATCCCTGGAATGTGAGGTTGGTTCAACATATGCAAATCAATAAATGTGATTCATCACATAAACAGAACTAAACACAAAAACCACATGATCATCTTAATAGATGCAGAAAAGGCTTTTAACAAAATTCAATATCTCTTCATGTTAAAAACCCTCAACAAACTAGGCATTGAAGCAATATACCTCCAAATAATAAGAGTCATCCATGAAAAATGCATAGCCAACATCATACTGAATGGGCAAAAGCTGGAAGCATTCCCCCTGAGAATCAAAACAGGAGAAGGATGTCCAGTATCACCACTCCTGCTCAACATAGTATTGGAAGTCCTAGCCAGAGCAATCAGTAAAGAGAAAGAAATAAAAGGCATCCAAATAGGAAAAGAGGAGTCAAACTGTTTTCAGATTATATGATTTTATACCTAAAAAATACCATAGTCTCTGCTCAAAAGTTCCTAGATCTGATAAACAACTTCAGCAAAGTTTCAAGATATAAAATCAGTGTACAAAAATCATCAGCATTTCTACACACCAACAACATTCAAGCTCAGTGCCAAATCAGGAATGCAATCCCATTCACAATAGCCATAAAAAAAATAAAATACTTAGGAATACAACTAACCAGGGAGGTGAAAGATCTCTACAATGAGAATTACAAAACACTGCTCAAAAAAGTCAGAGATGACACAAATAGAAAAACATTCCATGCTCATGGATAGGAAGAATCAATATTGTTAGAATGGCCATACCGCCCAAAGCTTTTATAGATTCAATGCTATTCCTATCAAACTACCAATGACATTCTTCACAGAACTAGAAAAAACTATTCTAAAATTCATATAGAACCAAAAAGGATCCTGAATAGCCAAAGCAATCCTAAGCAAAAAGAACAAAGCTGGAGGCATCACATTACCCAACTTCAAATTACACTACAAGGATACAGTAACCAAAGCAGCATGCTACTGGTACAAAAACAGACACACAGTCCAGTGGAACAAAATAGTCCAAAATAAAGCTGCGCACGTACAACCATCTGATCTTCAACAAAGCTGACAACAACAAGCAATGGGGAAAGGACTCCCTATTCAATAAATGGTGCTGGAATAACTGGCTAGCCATATGCAGAAGATTGAAACTAGACCCCTTTCTTATACCATATACAAAAACCAACTCAAGATGGATTAAAGACTTAAATTAAAACCTAAAACTATAAAAATCCTTGAAGAAAATCTAGGAAATACCACTCTGGACATGGGTCATGGCAAAGATTTCAGACAAAGACACAAAAAGCAATTGCGACAAAAACAAAAATTGACAAATGGAACCTAATTAAAGCAAACAGCTTTCGCACAACAAAAGAAACTATCAGCAGAGTAAACAGACAACCTACCAAATCAGATAAAGTATTTGTAAATGATGCATCTGACAAAGGTCTAATATCTAGAATCTATAAGGAACTTAAATTAACAAGCAGAAAAACAAACAACCCTATTAAAAAGTGTACAAAGACATGAACAGACACTTTTCAATAGAAGACATACCATGCAGCCAGCAAGCATATGAAAAAATGCTCAACATCTCTAATCACTAGAGAAATGTAAATCAAAACCACGAGATACCATCTCACACCAGTGAGAATGACTATTATTGAAAGGTCAAAAAATAACAGATGCTAGAGAGGTTGCAAAGAAAAGGGAATGCTTATACACTGCCAATGGGAATATAAATTAGTTCAGCCACTGTGGAAAGCAGTTTGGAGATTTCTCAAAGAACTTAAAAGAGAATGACCATTCAACTCAGCAGTCCCATTATTGGGTATATACCCATAGGAAAATAAATCATTCCACCATAAAGACACACACACGCATATGTTTTTTGCAGAACTATTCACAATAGATAAAGGCACGGAATCAACCTAGATGTCCATCAACAGTGGAATGAATAAAGAAAATGTCATACATATACACAATGGAATACTACACAGCCATAAAAAAGAATGATATAATGTACTTTGCAGCAACATGGATAGAGCTGGAGGCCACTATCCTAAGGGAACTAATGCAGGAACAGAAAACTAAATACTGCATGTCCTAACTCATAAGTGGAAGCTAAACACTTAATGCATATGGACACAAAGAAAGGAACAATAGACCTGTACAGTACTATGCTTATTAGCTGGGTGACAAAATAACTGGTACACCAAACCCTCACAACATGGAATTTACCTATATAACAAATCTTTACATGTACCCCTTAAACTAAAATAAAAGTAAAAATAAAATAAAATAAAATAAAATAAATAGGTTTTGCAAGTTAAATGAGACCATGGAGAAGCAAACAGGCAAATATAAATTGGGGACTTCAATGGGACAACTGACCAAGTTTCCTCGACAAGTTAATGACATTTTTTAAAAAGGTAAGTCTGCTCAGATTAAAATAAGGTTAAGTGATGTAGCAAACGTTTCAATGTACAGATTATTATTTGCAGCCTAATTTGTATGAATTAAGATTTTTTAAAGACGTTTTTGGGATAATCAGAGAAATGTGAATATGACTGGATTATATGTAACATCAAAGAATTACTGCTAGTTTTGTTAGGTATCATAATGGCACATAAAAGTTATATAAGAAAATATCCATATTTTCTAGAAATGCATAATGAAGTATTTAGTTAGGCGTCATAATGGCACATAAACATTATGTAAGAAAATATCCATATTTTCTAGAAATGCATAATGAAGTATTTAGGAGTGAAGTGACATAAGGATTGGGATTTGCCTTAAATACTTCAGTCACAATCACAACCATAAAAACAACACACACATGCACAGAAGAGTGCAGGTTCTGCAATAACTTAACCGAGTGTTGCAATTTTGGTCCAACACTTAACTAGCTATATGACCTAAGGTAAATTACTTAACTTCATAATGCCTTAGGTTCCTCTCCTGTTTATTAGGGGTAAGGATGACATCTACTTTCTTGGGTTATTGTGAGGTTACTGTGAGGATCAAATGAGATGAACTCTGTAAAGTACTCAGCACAGCATTAGCTATAATTATGATTATTAACCAGTATACTCTTCACTCACCTAGGACCCCAAAATCCCACTCACCCACATACTTAATCCTTGTAAATCTGTCTTCTTTCTCTCCAGTTCTTGGTTCTTTCCCGTTTCCTCCGTCAATAGCCTCTGTTTCCTCCTTCAGGATCTGGAACCTACTTTTTTTTTTTTTTTTTGAGACAGAGTCTCGCTCTGTCGCCCAGGCTGGAGTGCAGTGGCGCAATCTCGGCTCACTGCAAGCTCCGCCTCCCGGTTTCACACCATTCTCCTGCCTCAGCCTCTCCGAGTAGCTGGGACTACAGGCGCCCGCCACCACGCCCGGCTAATTTTTTGTATTTTTAGTAGAGACAGGGTTTCACCATGGTCTCGATCTGCTGACCTCGTGATCCGCCCGCCTCGGCCTCCCAAAGTGCTGGGATTACAGGCGTGAGCCACCGCGCCCGGCCGGAACCTACTATTTTAATTAATAACAATGAACCAACATTTCATTAATTGGCAGGATTACTTTGACAGAGTACATGCAATCCTAAGGGTTCTAATCCAAGAGGTTGTTAGTGGCTGTGACTGTTCCTTTATATGGATCATTTAGACTTACAGCATATTTTTCCAAAAAGAAAAAATCATCTAGCCAGCTCCCAGGTCAGTTATAAGAAAAAAATCCCTCTACTCTCACCGTGGTTTCACTCTGGGGAGATGAAGCCTAGTTCTGGATTCTGTTGTGCTTATTTCATTAGGCCCTGAGGGTGAGGCTAAAGCCTTATGTAAAGGAGATTATAACAACTCCTACTGGCAATTAATGGGAATGAGACAAGTTTTCAGATGAGAAGCCCATGTGAAACTCTTGTCTCTCCTTTGGATTCTCTTCCCTTGTCTGGATCTGCCTCCTGCCCTGTGTTAGAAGAAGATGCCCCTGCTAGAGGCAGTAGCCACAAGCTGAAGGCCAAGTGGTGTTCAGAAAGCCACATGACCCAATTCAGAGATTTCCAAATACAGCAACAGATCAGAATCCTCCACAGAGCTTTTCAATATAC
>NW_022095802.1:0-45387 GCF_006542625.1 Nomascus leucogenys | reverse complement strand
AATAAATAATAAAATTTACCTCTCCACTCTGAAATCTGTGTTTTATTTTTGCCACATAAATAATTCTGGGTCAAACTTGAAATAAGCACCCATCAATTTCATTTTCAACTGGAATGAAGATTTCTGGCCTTTTCGATACTTGTTAAACAAGGAAAGCTTTGCTTGCATGTATAAGAAGTTGAAAATTATAGCAAAATGGTCATTGCTTTCCTGTGAATGGCAGGATGCTTACTTTTATGTAAATTTTGAACTGGCCATATGGTAGGTGTGTGTTTATCTTTATAAAATTACCATTTTTGCATTCCCACCTGCAATGATTGAGAATTTCTGTTATTCCAAATCCTTGTAAGCAATTGGTATTGCCAGTGTTTTTGATTTTAGCCATTTTAATAGGTGTATAGTGGTATCTCCTCTTTTCTCTCTCTCTTTTTTTTTTTTTTTTTTGAGACTGAGTCTCACTCTGTGTCCAGGCTGGAGTGCAGTGGTGCGATCTCGGCTCACTGCAACCCTCTGCCTCCCAGTTCAAGCTATTCTTCTGCCTCAGCCTCCTGAGTAGCTGAGATTACAGGTGTGTGCCACTATGCCCAGCTAATTTTTGTATTTTTGGTAGAGATGGGGTTTACCATGTTGGCCAGGCTGGTCTTGAACTCCTGACCTCAGGTGATCCACCCCTCGGCCTCCCAAAGTGCTGGATTACAGGCATGAGCCACGCACCCAGCCTGGTATCTCCTCTTGATTTAATTTTTGTTTCCCTAATGGCTATCATGTTGAACATCTTTTTATGTGTTTATTTGCCATCCTTTATCCCCTTTGGTGAAATGTCTGTTCGTGTCTTCTACTCATATTTAATTGGGGTGTTTCCTTACTTGAACTCCTGACCTCAGGCGACCCACCCGATGAGTTTTGAAAGTCATTTTAATATATTCTGGATACAATTTGATGCAAGCCTATTATTGAATGTATGGTCTGTAAATATTTTGTTCCAGTCAATGGCTTGAATTTTCATTCTCTTAGAGCAAGGCTAAAATTATGTACATCTATTTAAAGATAAAATATAACATGAGTTCAAAAACTATTGTTTCCAATGCAAATTAAGGATTATAGGGTTTTTACTTCTTTGATTTTATATATTTACATGTAATCTTGCTTCATAAGTACATTAGCTGAATTACTTATCCTAACATAAATAAAAATAAACCATATAATAATTTTTAATTAATAATAACATTATTAACAATTTGAGTTTTGAAAATAGTTAAGATTTCTTTATAGCTATTTCTGTTGTGAGTATATCCCACCAGGAATGTATAGTCAAATTACTGGGTTTTAGTTTCATTTAAATCATTGCTGTTGGTATGGTTAAGTCACCAACCCAGTATCCAGTTAGGTTCATTTGTTTCATTGTGCTTTTGATTCTGAACTTAAAAAAAAAGCATGTCTCAAAGTCAAATTTGCAAAGTAAGTTACTTTCAGAGAGCTCTAGCTTTTATCTCTGTCTCTTCAATCTTATTCTCTCCCTCTCTCCATAATAACTTAAAAAAAAAACCATTATTTAGTTTGGGGTTATCCTCTTTCTCTTCCTCCTTCTTTCTTTCTTTTTTTTTAATTTTTAAAACAGCAAATTGTTAAATATATTCACTTGTTCCCCTTTTATTCAATACATGGTAGCATAATCTACACAGTTTTTGAACCTTCCTTTTTTCATTTTAACAGTATATCTTGGAGATCACTTGGTAGTGGTATATAGGGCTCTTCCTCATTTCTTTTTACAGTTACATAGTATCCATTGTGTAGACTTACAATAGTTTATTCAACCCATCCCTTTTGGTGTACAGTTACATTATTTCCAGTCTTTTGTTATTATCCAATAATGTTGCAATAAATAGCCAAACTGTGCTCAAAAGACACCATCAAAAAGTGAAAAAGCAGCCGACAGTGTGGGAGGAAATATTTATAAAGCATATTATCTGATAAGGGACTAGATTCAGAATATGTAAAGAACTCCCAAAACTCAATAACAAAAAGACAAATAGGCCAGGCGGTGGCTCACACCTGTAATCCCAGCACTTTGGGAGGCCAAGGCAGGCGGATCACCTGAGGTCAGGAGTTTGAGACCAGCCTGACTAACATGGAGAAACCTGTCTCTACTAAAAATACAAAATTAGCCGGGTGGTGGTGCATGCCTGTAATCCCAGCTACTCGGGAGGCTGAGGCAGGAAATCATTTGAATCTAGGAGGCAGAGGTTGCGGTGAGCGAGATCGTGCCATTGCACTCCAGCCTGGGCAAAAGAGTGCAACTTCATTTCAAAAAACAAAAAACAAAACAAAACAAAGGCAAAAATCCAGTTTTGGTGGTATGGGATTGCTGGGCAGACAAAACAATTGCTGCCTACTATGCTAGATCACAGGATAGTTTTGATATAAAGAATTCTGTCATTTTTTCCAGTAACTATTAAAATATCCTTGAAATTACATTATTTCAGATTGGGCCACTATTGAGCTGCCATCCATACTTTGGAAATAACATATTCCATTGCTATTCCTAAATGTTCATTTGAATCTCAGGAATTAGAGTCTCTTTGCCTATGTAGGATTCAAACACCTAATTTTGGTCACCATGCATTCTGTACTGAACTTCATAGCTCTGTCACCTAGGGTACATTTGACTGTAAGTCACAGAATACCTGACTAACAGTGGTTTAAGCCAAATTAATTTTCTATATCATAAGAACTTTAGAGGTGTAGCAGTTTCAGATTTAGGCAGTGACTGATGAATGTCATAAAGAACCCAGGCTCTTTTTATCTCTGCATTCTGCCACCTTCAGAATATTGGCTTTTCTTTCTTAGGCTTGTGACCTCATAGTTGCAAAATAGTTGCCTCAGTTCCAGTCATCACAACTACATGTAACCATGTTCAAGACAACAGGAAGAGAGGGAGGGGAAACAGCTCTCTTACATGAGAAAACAAAACGTTTTCCAGGAGCCCCCCATAGATTCCCTCCTTCCAGCTTATTTGCTAAAATTGATGCACATGGCCATCCTTGCTACAAGGAATGCTGGGAAATTATCTTTTTTTTTTTCACCATCTACTTTTGGAGGTGGGAAAGGAAAAGAGGGTTCAATAGTGGCTGTTAATAATGGCCAACAAACTTTGTCACACCAGCCACAGACAATACCTGTGTCTAGTATTGTCAGACTTAGTAGTATCCCTTTCATTACAATTTCTTTGTGTTTTTAAATTATACAAGTAACACATAGTATATCAATATTGCGAAGGATATCAAAATACTGTTCTTTCTAAACTATCTTCTTTTCCATAATGGAAATAAGCCTAATACTCCAGTTAATTCAGCATGTTCACTTTTGTCCTTTGGGTATATTTTGGACTTTTCCACTCAATTATTGTTTGTTTGCCCCTTGCCTGATAGCAGCATCCTCATGCCTCTTCCTCTTCCCATCTAGATCCTGACCTTCCCTCAAAATTGGCTCTAATTCCCCTCCTCATTAAAGCCTTCCCGATCTTCTCAGCAAGAACCATCTGTCTAATAACCTTGCATGCTCATATTGCCATTTACGCCTTATTTCCTGTGTTGTGTTTTGTTTTTATGTGTGATCGTGGCAGTCCTCAGCTGACTAAGAAACTGTGATTGGTGGCTCTTTGGGTTGCCCTTCATGTTCTCAGTGCCTTCCTTACACAAACCGGGTCCTTATAGGTGATTGTCCATTGCTGCCTCTACCTGCAGCACCATGGTTAAAACATAGATGGAAATAAACACAGCTTGGGGGAATCTTCTCTGGAATTAGTTTCCTGCTTATGTCTTCGCTGCTGCGTGGAAAAATAGTTCTTATTTTAGCAATAGTGAATATAAAGGATGAAGAAAGTCATTCGCTTTTGTGGCTTAATTAGGAGATAAGCCTCTCAGGATACATGGTTTCTACACAGCAGCCAGGGCAATATGAAGATGTCCCTATCTAAATTGTGACTCAAAGCCTCTCTGTGGCCTCTTGCGCCATGCTGAGGATCTTTTTCTCTCTCTTATTGGCTCCAGTTTGGGTTTTCCTGGAAGCAGCAGGTTTGTCTATGCATACTCACCAGTCAGACTCCTAAGGAGACCATTCTCCCCTCAGTAGGATTCCAGCTATGCTAATGGTACATATGTAAACGGATTTCTTAGGCCATTTCCTGGGGGAGTTTTGTTCTGTTTCTACAGTTGCAGAAGGGCAGGCCAACTTCTTGCAGAGGGGGGATTCCCTAAAGCAAAGGATATTGAGGGGTGGGCATTTTATTTCCCCATTACCCAGGCCCCTGGGTGCTCAAATTCTACTTCGCAACTCCAGTGTGGCAAAGTGACCAGCTTGACCAGCTGAAGGTTAAACAAATTCTTTGCTTTCCTAATGTACGTTTGACATCCCAAAGGAGGGAATGGTCAAAACCGCTAGATTTTTTTCGGGGGGGGGGGGAAGTTTAGGTCAATTGCATGGTTTAACTGTAATTTAGACTACCTTTTCTTCTTCACATGAATTTGGTAATTGAAACATACTGTTCTGTTAAATTCAAGCACAGATGTTTGTTCAATCACTTACAGGACTATTTCCATATCATTTCGGTTAGAGTTTAGTCATTTGTTGCTCAGCTGTGTTCAGACCCTAAACTTTATAAAACGGCACTGAGTAGAGCCTCTCCTAGTGACCAAGGAAAGTGACCTTCTCTTTCCTTTTTTTTTAATTGAAGTTTTTATTGAGATAATTGTAAAATAACATGTAGATTCACTTAAGAAAGAATACAGAGAAGTCCTATTTAACCCTCACCCCATTTTCCCCAGTGGTAACATTTTCTTTTCTTTTCTTTTCTTTCTGTTTTTAAGATAGGGTCTTGCTCTGTCACCCAGGCTGGGAGTGCAGTGGCATGATCATAGTTCACTACACCCTCGACGTCCCTGGATTAATCGATCCTCCCACCTCAGCCCCTTGAAGTAGCTGGGACTGCAGGTGCACACCCACCACACCTGGCTAATTTTTTAAAATTATTTTTTCTAGAGTTTGGGAGGCGTCTTGCCTATGTTGCCCAGGCTGGTCTCGAACTCTTGGACTCAAGCGAATTTGTCTGCCTTGGCCCCCTGAAGTGTTGAGATTACAGGTGTGAGCTACAGCGTCCAGCTCATTTTTCAAAAGCCATAGTATAATATCACAATCAGATCTTGACAGTGATAACTCCACTGATCTATTCAGATTTCCCCAGCTTCACTTGTATCATTTGTATGTTTGTGTGTGGTATTTAGTCTTAACCTACACATGTGATGGAAATGTATTACATTTCCACCCACAGTAAAGGTACAAAACAGTCTTATACCACAGGATTCCCATGTTGTCCTTTATACCACACTTCCACTCCCTTCCACCAACTCTCCCAACCCTACCATTCCTAACCCCTGGCAACAACGAATCTGTTTTCCATTTCTAAATTTTTGCTATTTCAAAATGTTACATAAATGAGTCATAAAAGTATGTACCTTTTGGAATTTGTTTTTTCCACTTGGTATAAGTCCCTGGGGATTATCCAGGTGGGTTGCACTATATCAACTGTTCATTCATTTTATACTGAGTAGTAGTTCATGTATGTATCACCAATTTCTTTACATTTGCCTTGGGAAGGACATTGGGGCTATTTCTAATTTTTAGCTATTATGAATAAAGCTGCTGTGAACATGTATGTACAGGTTTTTGTGTGAGCATACATTTTCATTTCTCTAGGATAAGAGCCCAAGAGTGCAATTGCATGTTATTTGATACTTACATGTTTAATTTTATAAAAGATTATCAAACTATTTTTGAGAGCAAATTACCATTTTACATTCCCAACAATATATGAGTGATCTAGTTTCTTTGCACCTGGTCAGCATTTAGTGTTGTCACTATTTTTATTTTAGCTGTCTGATAGGTGTGTAGTGATATCTCATGGTGGGTTTAATTAACAGTTCTCTGATGGTTAAGTAATTGAATATCTTTTCATGTGCTTATTTGTCATCTGTATATCCAGCTAAGTGAAATGTCTGTTTATGTCTTTGGCTCGTTTCTAATTGGATTGTTTTTTACTAAATTTATTTATTTATTTATTTATTTGGAGACAGAGTCTCACTGTGTTGCCCAGGCTAGAGTACAGTGGCATGATCTTGGCCCACTGCAACCTCTGCCTCCCAGGTTCAAGTGACTCTTGTGCCTCAGCCTCCCAAGTAGTTGGGATTACAGGCATGAGCCACTGTGCCCAGCCTTTTTTTTTACTGTTAAGTTTTTGAGAATTCTTTATGCATTCTGAATACTAGTCCTTTGAGATGTGGTTTGCACATATTTCTCCCAGTTTGTGGCTTATCTTTTCATCCTGTTAACAGTATTTTTGTAGAGCCAAAGTTTCTCATTTTGATAAGGTCTAATTTATTGGTTTTTTTCTTTTGTGAGTTGCACTTTGGTGTCAAGTCTAAGGACTCACTGCCCTAGCCCTATATCATGAAGATTGTCTCCTGTGATGGTTTATTTTGAGATGGGGTTTTACTTTGTTGCCCCAGGCTGGAGTGCAGTGGCACAATCTTGGCTCAATGCAGACTCAACCTCCCAGGTTCAAGCAGTCCTCCTCCTCAGCCCCCAATAGCTGGGACAACAGGTGTGCACCACCGTACCAGGTTCATTTTTTTATTTTTTATTTTTTGTAGAGACAGGGTTTTACCATGTTGCCCAGGCTTGTCTCAAACTCTTGAATTCAAGAGATCCACCTGCCTCGGCCTCCCATAGTGCTAAGATTACAGGTGTGAGCCACTGTGCTTGGCCTCCTATGTTGTTGTTTTCTTCTAAGGATTTTATAGTTTTACATTTTTATATTAATGTGATCTGCCGGGCATGGTGGCTCACGCCTATAATCCCAGCACTTTGGGAGGCTGAGGTGGGAGGATTGCTTGAGGCCAGGAGTTCAGGACAAGCCTGGGCAACATAAGGGACTTTGACTCTACAAAAATAATAATACAACAAAGCCTGGTGTGGTGGGGTGCAGCTTGTGGTCCCAACTACTTGGGAGGCTGAAGTGGGAGGATGGCTTGAGCCTGAGAGATGGGGGCTGCAGTAAGCTGTGGTCACACTACTGTACTCCATCCTGGGGACAGTGTTTGACCCTGTCTCAAAAAAAAAAAAATTCTGTGATCCATTTTAAGTTAATTTTTATTTAAGGTGTGAGATTTAGGTCATGATGAACTTTTTTGGCCTATAGATGCCCAGTTGCTCAAGCACCATCTGTTGTAAAGGATATCCTTCCATTGAATTGCTTTTGAATCTTTTACAAAAACCATTTGAGAATATTCGTGTGGGTTGTCTTTTGAGTTGTCTGTTCTGTTCCATTGGTCGCTGTATCTGTCTGCCATTGCCACACAGTTTTTATTACTGTATCTGTATAGTAAACCTTAATATCAGGTTCAGTTCTTCCTCCTACTTTATTTTTCTTTGTCAAGATTATTTGTCTTTTTTTTTGCTTTTCCTAATATATAAAGAAATTACTCTTTAGATCAGTTAATAATCTTATTCTGCTAAAAAAAAATTAAAAGATAGCTTTTAGAGACTGCATGTGTTAGTTTGTAATGCTTTCTCCTGAAAGTAATGGAATACCTGACTAATAGAGGCTTAAACAAGCAGGGATTTATTTTTTCACAAGTAGGAAGCTGGAGGTGTTACCAGCAGAGGGTGTTCAGGTTCTTGGCATTGTGAACAAAGAATTGGACAAAATGCACAAACAAAGCAAGGAAAGAATTAAGCAACAAAGCAGAGATTTATTAAAAATGAAGTACACTCCACAGTCTGGGAGCAGGCGGAGCATAGGGGCTCAAGAGCCCTTTACAGAATTTTTCTGGGGTTTAATACCTCTAGAGGCTTCCCATTGGTTCTTGACATAGACCCTATGTAAATGAAGTAGTGGCCCAGCAATCAGTTTGACTGTTGCGGAAAGCAACCAATCAGAGGCTGAAGTGAAGTTACAAAGGTTACACCCTGTGCAAGCATCTGATTGGTTGTGAAAGCAACCAATCAGAGGCTAAAGTGAAGTTACATAGTTACACTCCTATGCAAACTTTCTGCAATCAATCAGAGATACTTTTTGCTTTTCTGCAGCCAATTAGATACTTTCAATTTCCATCTGCCAGCAGAAAAGGTGGGGGTCATGGGGAGATTGCTAAGGGAGTAGCCTCCCTTGGGTCTTTTTGTTACTTAGGTGTGAAAGTTGTGGTTTTCCTTTTGATTTAGTTCTAAGAAGTCAGCGTGAATTGGCCTTAGGTTCCCTGCCTCCAGACCCTATTCTCTTGCTTCAGAGGTAGGTGGCTGCTGGCACATGTTTAGAGGCTCACATTGTCTCAGCCAGCATTTCTGCAATCTTGCCCATTATCCAAGATGGCTGCTGCAGCTCCAGGGATCATATGTACATTTCAAGGCAAGAAGAGGTGAATGAGGGGAACGTGACCTGCATCTGTCCCTTGGCTCAAGAGAGCAAAAATCCTTCGTAGAATTCCAAAACAGACTCCTAAAAGAGGCAGAGGAAACAAGTGCAGTGTGTAGCTTTTTCTGGAGTTTTAAAATGGAGACTTGCAAGGGAGAAGAATTTGGGAATGGCTGCACGAATCAGCTACCATGAGCCAGTGGTTTCAACTTACTTTGGGTAAAATCTTTAGAATTCTCTTTATTGATTGGTGCCTTAAGTTGAATTATTTAGAGCAAAAAATATCAGACCCTTATGAGAAAGATTCTGCAGATCTCCAGATCTTATTGATTTAAATTTTGTTTTTCACTCTACTGATTTAAATACGTTATTAAATATATAAAATCAATCTTATTGTTTTATTGAGTTGATGGCTAAGAATCTTGAGCACAACACTTTTTTCAAGTTAGTTTTAGAAAGAGAGGAAATTAGCTTAAAAATGTTTGAGGTTTTCTTTGACGTGCCTTTTTAATTTGCACATTTGGGGTTAGTTTTTGAGTGATTTAGCTTAATTAATAAGTAATGATGGCTTTCATGCTCTTATAGTCTTACACTCTTAGGTCCCACTATACCTGAGGCAATTTTGTTATTTTCTCTGGGAGGTTTCACAGTATCTGCTGAATGATTTTTTCTTCTCCATAAAAGTACAGAAAAAAAGGAAAGAATAAATGAATTTTTAAAATAAATATTAGATGAGGGAGGAAAAACCCCACACTATTCACAGAATAGAAGCAAATTAGTCCAGAACCTGATCAGGCAGAAATATGTAAGAATGATAGTTTTAGATAATTCCGTATCAAATTTTCTATTAACTCAAAAAATAGAAAAATAAGTTTTCTTAACGTTTATTGAAATATTAAATATTAACTGTCTCTCTTCAATTCCCAAATTTCCAGTAACTGCTAGTGACTGTAGAGGGATTTCTACAGCACTCTCTTTTAATACTTCCCCAGCTTTTAAGGATTGAGTCTAGATCCAATTATCTGGTCTATTTCTTCCCTTCCGGGTCATGGTAGATGTTTTTTGCTATTATATTTGCCAAAAGCAAAGTAACAATTCACCCTGATGGCTTAAACAAGGAGACATCTATTACTTTTCTCAAAAAAGCACAAAGAATATGAGGCCTATTGCTTAAGGGCTCAGGTGTTGGGTTTGCATTCCTGGCTTCACCACTTATACTAGTTGAGTGACCTTGGGCAAATTACTAAAAACTCTGTCTCTCAGAATCCCCATCTAGGCCGGACACAGAGTGGCTCATGCCTGTAATCCTAGCACTTTGGGCGGCCGAGGTGGGCAGATCGCTTGAGCCCAGGAGTTTGAGACCAGCCTGGTCAACATGGTGGAAACCCCGTCTCTACAAAAATACAAAAATTAGCCAGGTGTGTTGGCATGCGCCTGTAGTCCCCAGCTCTCAGGAGGCTGAGGTGGGAGGGTCGCTTGAGCCCAGGAGGTCGAGGCTGCAGTGAGCCATGATTGTGCCACTGCACTCCAGCCTGGGCTACAGAGTGAGACACTGTCTCAAAAAAAAAAAAAAAATCAGACTCCTTATGTATATAGGGATGATGATAGAATATACTCAGAGATTTTTCTCTCTGAGGATTAAGAGCATTAAAAGAATTTGCATATCTCATTTATTAATGAGGTTAACTATATTTTAGTATGTTATTGGCTATTTCCATTTCCTTTTTTGCGAAGTGCCTTTTCAAATCCATTGCCCATTTTTCTGTTGGGTTTTTCTTTTTTAGTGTACGTATATATGAGATAAAGAGTGGTCTTTCCATATGTGTATACAATGTGTAATGAGCAATCAGGCATATTTATCACCTCAAATATTTATCATTTCTTTGTGTTGAGAACATTCAAAATCCTCTCTTCTAGCTTTTGAAAAATATATAATAAATTATAGTTAAACATATTCATCCTACAGTATACAGAACACCAGAACTCATTTCATCTATCTACTGTAATTTCTTATCTGTTAACCAACCTCTCCCCACCTCCTCTCCTTCCCCTTTCCAGCCTTTAATACTCCCAATGATTAAGAGAATTTAATGTGGCCGGACATGTGGCTCACGCCTGTAATCCCAGCACTTTGGGAGTCCGAGGTGAGCAGATCACTTGAGCCCAGCAGTTCAAGACCAGTCTGGGCAACATGGTGAAATCTCGTGTCTACAAAAAAATACAGAAATTAGCAGGGTGTGGTAGTGTGCACCTGTAGTCCCAAGCTACTCAGGAGGCTGAGGTGGGAGGATAGCTTGAGCCCAGGAAGTCAAGGCCACAGTGAGCTGTGATCACGCCACTGCACTCCAGCCTGGGTGACAGAGCAAGACCCTGTCTCAAAAAAAAAAAAAAAAAAAGTTTAATGTTTCTAAAGTGCTTAGAACAGTGCTACAATTGTTAGCTATTGTGGCAATAGAAATGACATTTATATTTGCTTATCTAGCTCATGGTGGTCCTAGTAAGCTGTCCCATTCTTACCAAGCACCTCACACTACCTGCCTTTGTCTTGTGGTTGTCAGCATCTGGGCTTTTGAGTGTAGGCTAGAAAGAGACAAGAGACTGCTGTGCTGGAGTCTGAATAGAGGTTGCAAACAGATCAACAACTCCGATGTAGATGACTATAGCCAGCTTCTCAGTTTCGATTAACTTTATGGTTTCTGTAGCGGCCTTGATAACTAACTGATTAATCAACTTATGCATGTGATAAAATTGCCCTTCCAATTTTAGCAACGAGGAAGGGGTGCTGATTTTAGCTTTTAATTTGATATGAAGCAGAGTCTGGATTTGGCTTCCACCTTTCCAACAGTGGTGGAATGGGAATCAGGGAGTTGAGATGCCAAGGAGCACTGATCTAGGATCTAGGAATAGTTATGTTCCTAACTTTATCATTTGCTAAGACATTTGCTAATTTCCTTGAATTGAGACTGAGTACCAATTCACAGTCCACTATGGCAAAGGCAGGTTGCTATGCCATCTTAAGAGGCTATAATGGCAAATCTCAAGTTTGTGTAAGTGTGTGGGGGTGTGTGTGCGTGGGGGCAAACATTTTAAACAAGTGCCCTATGGACTGTTACATCATATCAAACAAATTCTCAACGTGTTAGTTTCTAAGGTATAGAATTCTGAATTGAAATTTCAAGCTAATACTCTAATAGTACGAAAATGGAGTTTTGCATGCTATGTCAATTAGAATAACAATAGCAATTGGCATCACTGAACTTAAAAAAAAGTGTGTGTGTTTTGTTGTTTTGAGTTTGAATGTGTGAATTCACAACTCACAAGCCAAGAGTTTGGAGAGGTTTTAGTAATAGTTCCTTTCATGCTAAAAGCATTGTTTTAAATAATTAGGCGTGGCTGATTTTATTTTATTTAGCAAGAGAATTGGAAATATTTAACAAGTATCTGGATAATACTCTTTGGGTGGAGAATTTGCTCATAAATTTAGCAGCAACTTGGTTGAATGAACTGCATTCTGACTTTGATTTATTTTGGTTTCTCCTCAATTTTTGTAGCATTGTTGGATTTTATGGGCCCCACATGCTTCCACACAACTCTGTTGGCCTTGGTGGATTTTAATGTCTAAAATTAAAAGGCCCCATCATATATTCTTAGTTATTGTTACTATTATAGCTGGAAAAAGATATGCTGGTAAGAGTTTGTAGCAATTTTGTGTGTGTGTGTGTGTGTATGTGTGTATGTGGGGGGTGGGGGGTGGGTGTGCAGTGGTTGCTGCCCCTCAAAGAAGCAAGCATGTAGCTATCCAATGGGTTCTTCTTACCCACTGCCCAGATAGAGCCGATTTCTCAAGACAGAGAAATTGCAATAAAGTTTCATACACTCAGAGCCAGCTAAATGGGAGACCAGAGTTTTATTACTCAAATCGGTCTCCCTGAAAATTTTGAGACTGAAGTTTTTAAAAGAGTTTGAAAGACAGGGGCCTAAGGAATGGGGAATGCTGATTGGTTGGTTGGGGGATGAAATCATAGGGAATTGAAGCTGCCCTCTTGCACTGAGTCAATTCCTGGATGGGGCCACAGAACAGATGAGCCAGTTTACCTGTCTGGTGGTTCCAGCTGATCCATCAGAATGCAGGGCCTGAAAATTATCTTGAACACCAGTCTTAGGTTTTATAATAGTAATGTTATCTCTGGGAGCAATTGGGGAGGTTAGAAATCTGTGGTCTCAGGCTGCGTGATTCCTAAGCCATAATTTCCAATCTTGTGGCTAATTTATTATTTTTACAAAGGCGATCTGGTCCCCAAGCAAGGAGCAGGGGTTTGTTTTGGGGAGGGGCTGTTATCATATTTGTTTCAAATTTAAACTATCAACTCCTCCCAAAGTTAGTTCGGCCTGTGTCCAGGAATGAACAAGAGCAGCTTGGAGGTTAGAAGCAGGATGGAGTCAGTTAGGTCACATTTCTTTTACTGTCATAATTTTTGCAAAGGCAGTTTCAGGCATACCTCTTTTGCCCTTGTTTTTTCCAGCCCCTTTTCTTTCTCTTGCAGCTGTGGTGGTGACTAGGAAAGGAAGGTTAGCCTTGTGGAGAGCTCTTGAATTTCAATCCACCTCTTCAGCCTCCTTTAGAAATACTAGCAGAAATGAGCCTTATACCCTGTAAGATGTTGTTTAAGTGTCTGATTTTGCTATTTAAGGCTCTCTATGGATTAATTTCCACATTAACTCTTCAAAGTTCATGTCCCAATAGTGTAGGAAATGCCCCTGTATCTAGCTGGGTCTAGTCCTGGTCCTTCAACATGTTTCAGTGTCTGTTACTCTGCCGAAATTCAGTGCATGGTTCAAGGTTCACTTTAAGACTCAAATTCTACATGATTTTTTCTCTGGCATCGACTGCTCCATAGTATACTCCTTTGAATTCCTATAACCCTAATCTATATACATAGGGTCAGCTGTTTGCTACAGTGGGTTGCCCAAAAAATAAATCTTAAAAATAGATAGTATGTTTAAGTTGAAGAACTATTGACTCATACCTGTTAGGCCCTGTGTTAAATGTTGAATATTTCTTATTCAACATTTAACATGTGGCCCTGCTTCCATGGAACTAAGAGGAACAGTGTTAAAAGTGACATTTAAGCCAGGAATGAAGATCAGATAATTTGTGTATGTTCATGGAGCAAATATTATTATGGCCAATAATGTCATAAAAGTGGAGATAAATCTATAAATCTAGTTGTGGAAAAGAACATATAAGCTCTTGGGCTGGTTAATAAGGGAGTCATACTTGGTCCCTTTTTTTCTTAGACGGAGTCTTGCTCTGTCACCCAGGCTGGAGTGCAGTGGTGCAATCTCGGCTCACTGCAACCTCCACCTCCCAGGTTCAAGTGATCCTCCTGCCTCAGCCTCGTGAGTAGCTGGGACTACAGGTGCGTGCCACCACACCTGGCTAATTTTTGTATTTTTAGCAGAGACAGGGTTTCACCATGTTGGCCAGGCTGGTCTCGATCTCCTGTACTTGGTCCCTTTTTATTGGAGCTCTGACTCAGTTCTCTCTAAAAGCCAATACTAAGTCCTTCCTCTTGAGAAAACAAAATAATAAATGCTAACAGGCAGGCACAGGCACAGATATTCTCTCACTTAGTCCTAACCACTGTCTCGTGAAGCAGGTATTATTATTCTCACTTTAGACATGGCAAGCCTCTGGAGAAGTAAAGTGACTGCTTCAGCATCACATGGCCCATAGAGGCAAAGCTGGAAGGTGAATGCCAAGCTTCTGATGCCAGATCTCCTGTCCTATCCTTTATGACCCTATTACTCCCTGGTGCTGCTCTCCATTCCAAATGTTTGATTATTAGATTTAAGGGGGTCTAAGCCAGGTAACATGAACAGGGAAAGATCAGCTGACAATATCTGATTGTTTGAAAATAATCCACAGCTTATGTTCTGTTCATTTGATAGATGCTCATTGAACACCTACTATGTGCCAGGCCCTATAGTCCTTACTGTCAGGAAGTACAAAGCCTAGTATAAAATGCAAGTATATAAACAGGAAACTATACCATAATATGCTGAGTACAGTGATGGCTGTACAGGAATTGTGGGTATAGAATGAATGAATCAAGAATGAACCTTGTGAGATTGTTTGTCTGTACCACTGCTGCCCTTTCAAGGAGCACGTGTATTATTTTTTAAAAAACATTTTATTCTCTGTTCTAGGCACTTGGCCTGGCCCTGGTGATACAGCTGGGGGTGGGGGAGGGGAAAGGGTAAATTCCTAAATAGTTAAAGACAGGGTAACCTTCCAGACTTTAATAGAAGATCTATGCAGGAACAGAATGTTCTGCCTCTGGCAGTCAGAGAAGACTTTAAGAGATGACATTTAGATGATCTTTTATTTGTTTCTTGCATTTTTCTGAGCTTGGGTTATTTTAAGGAAATTATAAATACTAGAAACTCAAGAGTTTTGATTTGCAATACCTTACCTAGAGCTGTTCAAAGAGCCATATGGTTCACAAGCTATTTCTATCCCCATGATTCTGCTGAAACCATTCTCGTCAAGGTCACCAGCCACCTTCATGTTGCCAAATCAGAGGGTCAAGTCTCAAACCTCGTCTTCATTTGACTTATTAGTAGCATTTAACACAGTTAGTCGTGTGTTCCTTCAAATGCTTTCTTCACGTAGTTTCCATGATACTAAACTCTCCTGGTGTTCTTCCCATCTTACCAGCTGCCCCTTTTTAGTCTTGTTTGCTAATTCTACCCCATCTCCCTGATCACGTAACATTGGGATATTTTAAATCTCAGTCTTGGACTTCTTTTCTGCACTATCATCATTCATTCCAGCACTGTAGCCTTAAATACCATCCATCAACTGATGTATATCAAATTTTTATATCCAGCCTCAACTTTTTGCTTGAACTTCAGACTCCCATATCCACCTGCTAGTCCACATTTCTACTTGCTTGTCTGAGTGGTATCTTGAATGTAACATGTCCAAAATAGAATTCTGGACTCCTGTGCCTGCCTCCTACCTCCAGAATTCTCATTTAAGTTCTCTCCCACCATTCTACATCCCAGCACCTAAAACTCCATTCTTCTCGTTGTTCAGGCCAAAATACTTGGAGTTGTTAACAACTCATCTCTTTTTCCACACCCTACATCTAATCTATTGGTAAATCCTTTTTGTTCTACCGTCAAGATACATACAGAACTTGATCACTTCCACTGTCTCTACTTCTATTACCCTGGTCTAGGTTACTATCATTTCTTGCCTGGACTATTGCAATATCCCCAGTTCTTTGTATTGTGGCCAGAGCGATCCTTTCTATGCCCTGCTCAAAACAAAATCCATGTTCCTTAAACCTCTAAGGCACTGGACCCTGTTTATACTCTTAACCTCATATCTCAAGTTAGAGGACTCTAGACCTTTCAAACACCAGAATAATGTGGTGTCCTGCCAGGTAAGGTCTAACAGGGGAGGTTGTATGATAATCCAGAGTGCAGGAGTGAATAGAGGGGAGAAGGGACTCTCGGTGACTGCAGACTACTGTTTTGTGAAACATGAAGATAGAGGATGGGAGGGAGTCAAGATGGTAATGAAAGCAAGACTAAGGGCGCTGAAGGAGGCTTTTCTTCCTCTAAGAGGTGAAAGACTTGAGTGTCTTTATGAGTTCATTGAAAGGCGGCCATGGAAGGGAGAGGCTAATGCTGTTGATCACTGACTTACCAGGGACACAAGTAAGCCAGTACTGCAAGGAGAGACAGGGCCCACGTGAAGATGGAAATCATAAATTGACTGCAGTCACTTTTGTTTGCTTAGTTGCATGGCTTTATCCCACCACTTCACTCTGTCTTCTAGTCAGAGCCTTCTAAGTATCTTCAGTCTACTACCAGCCCTTTTGTTATGCCTGCCAGTTAATCCCAGTGCCTTCTCCCTTGTTCTGCTCCAGGCTCCTGAACACTGTGGATGTGACACAGGTCCCAAGGGTCACATTGCTTCCTGGATCACTATTCTCTGTCTCTTAATTCCTGCCCTCCTCCCAGGTGCTTTAAACTTACCTACTCCAGGCCAGTTGCGGTGGCTCATGCCTGTAATCACAGCACTTTGGGAGGCCAGGGTGGGTGGATCACCTGAGACTGTTGAGTTCAAGACCAGCCTGGGCAACATGGTGAAACCCCGTCTCTACTAAAAATACAAAAATTAGCCGGTTGTGGTGGTATGCACCTGTAATCCCAGCTACTTGGGAGGCTGAGGCAGGAGAATCGCTTGAACCCAGGAGGCAGAGGTTGCAGTGAGCTGAGATTGCACCACTGTACTCCAGCCTGGGCAACAGAGTGAGACTCCATCTCATAAAAATAAATAAATAAATAAATTAATTAAATAAATAAAAACTTATCTACTCCTGTGACTTTTTTTGATAGGGTCAAAGTCTGTGAAACTTTAGAAGCATACATGCTATCTTTGGAATTTAAAAAATATATCTACATGCCAACCAATCCATTATTTACTTAATATCTCTCTGTGAATTGAATCACTTTTGGAAAACTAAAACATATTTAAAAGGGAAACTTTATATCCTTACCATAAATGAAAACCACATCATTTGATCTAAGTGGAAGGTCATGGTAAGAAAAAAGGAAATGAAAACAAAACAGTGTTTTCAGATTTGATGCCTACAAAAAGTTAGGAGCCTGAGGCCTGCTTTCTTTTTTATAGGCAAGTATTTGGGAGGCATAGTCAGTACTACCAAATTGAGACTTACCATTGCCTTAATCAAAAGGAAGAGGATAGAGGAAGATGAACGAGTGAGGCCTGGGTGTTTGTGTGCAGAGATAGTTAGCGCAAGGGTTGGCATGCTGTGGCTTGCTTAATCAGTTTCAGTTTAAGATTGGTTGAAGATCTTCATGTTAAGATATGGCAGTGGCCTCTTTAAAAGTCTTTTGTGCCCGGCGCAGTGGCTTATGCCTATAATCCCAGCACTTTGGGAGGCTGAGGCAGGCGGATTACTTGAGCCTGGGAGTTCGAGACCAGCCTGGCCAACGTGGTGAAACCCCGTCTCTACTGAAAATACAAAAAGAGCCAGGTGTAGTGGTGGGCACCTGTAATCCCAGCTACTTGGGAGGCTGAGGCAGAAGAATCGCTTGAACCTGGGAGGCGGAGGTTGCAGTGAGCTGAGATCACGTCACTGTACTCCAGCCTGGGCGACAAGAGTGAGACTCCATCTCAAAAAAAAAAAAAAAAAAAAGTCTTTTGCCTTCAGACCTTCCCCCTTCCAGCCCACCCTGCCCACTCTTAGTGGATCTGTCTTCAGACGTGCTGCCTCATATTGTCCCTGTGTCCCTCGGGAAACTTTAATGGCTCCTTGTTGCCTATTTGATCCAGACCACAATGTTCAATTTGGCAACCAGTGAATCTACCACTCAAGTTTTATGGGCTTCCTGTATCTGCAGCAATATGTTAGATGGTGTGGGGACGTAGAATAAGGAAGAAATACACTCCATGGTCCCAGAGTTTAAAAAATGTTTCACCTAGTTGAGGAGACAAATCAAACACGAGTATGTGCACATATTATGGTGCATGTACACGACGAGGGGCTGGTGGTCAGGGAAGGCCTCATGAATCTGCCCATCCCTGGCTTGGTCATCATATAGCTCATTTGTGGTGTGTGAATCTCATGCTGGCTGGGGTTTTCTTTTTTATTGTGGTAAAATACACAAAGTATAAAAGTTACCATTTTAACCATCTAAATTATACAATTCAGTGGCATTTTGTACATTCACAATGCTGTGCAGCTGTCCCCACTATTTCAAGAAAATTTTCATCACTTCAAAGGAAACCTGTACCCAGTAAGCAGTCACTCCCCATTCTTTCTTCCTCCCAATCCCTGGCAACCACTAATCTGCCTTCTGTCTCTATGAATTTGCCTATTTTGTATATTTCATATAAATGGAATCATATAATATGTGGCCCTTTGTATCTGGCTTTTTTCTCTTAGCATAATGTTTTCAAGGTTCATCCACGTGGTAGCACGTTATCAGTGCTTCATTCCCTTTGACGGCAGAATAACATTCCATTGTATGGATATACCACATTTGTTTAACCATTCATCAGCTGATAGACATTTGGGTTGTTTCCACCTTTTGGCTATTGTAAATAATGCTGCTATGAACATTTATGTGTAAGTTTCTTTCTGTGGATGTATGTTTTCAATTCTCCTGAGAATATACTGAGCAATGCAACTGCTGGATCATATGAGTCTATGTTTAACTTAATGAGGAACTGCCAAACTGTTTTCCACAGTAGCCATACTAGTGTACATCCCCACCAGCAAGGTGTGAGGGCTCCAATGTCTCCACATCCTCACCAACATTTATTTTTCATTTTTAAAAAATTATAGCCACCCTAGTGAATGTGAAGCGTTATCGCATTATATGTATGTATATATATATGTATATATTTATTTTTGAGACAGGGTCTCCGTCGCTTAGGCTGGAGTGCAGTGGTGCGATCATAGCTTCATAGCTTAGTACAGCCTCAGCCTCATGAGCGCAAGCGCTCCTTTCACCTCAGCCTCCCGAGTAGCTGGGACTATACGCATGCACTGCCACGCCTGGCTAATTTTTGTATTTTATGTAGAGACAAGGCTCACCATGTTGCTCAGGCTGGTCTCAAACTCCTGGACTCAAATGATCTGCCTGCCTAAGCCTCCCAAAGTATTGAGATTACAGGTGTGAGCCACTGTGCCTGGCTTCATTGTACTTTTGATTTACATTTCCCTAATGACTAATGGCATTGGACATATTTTCATGTGCTTGTTGGCCATGTGTATATCTTCTTTGGAGAAACGTCTATTCAAGTCCTTTCGTTACTGGCTGAAAGAATGAGGGTCGTGGTCAACTCAGTATACCACTGGAGGCTACATGAGTAAACAGCAAACTGTTTCTCATAAATGCAGAATGTTGGCAAACTGACAAACTGCGTCTGCCACCCAGAAGGAATGCTGAGGGCAGTTATGCCCCAAGTGCAGTGTTTCTTGTGATTAGGTACATCTGAAGCCTGTTAGTAATAATATGAACCTGTGATCAATTAAGGAGCTGACAAATCATTACCTCCTCCTCTGTGCTCATTCTACCCAATAAATACGAAGGGCTGTGGAAGCTCGGGGGGGGGGGGGGGGGGGGGTGGGGTGGGCCTTTGCTCACTAGAAGCAGGGAGCTCTCTTATTCCCCAGACCCTTCCTTTAAAAGTTTCTTTTGTCTTAAGTTTTCATTTCTATGTTGTCCCCCTTCATTCAGTCTCGTAATGACAGTCTCAAGTAGTAACAGTAGTAACTCTTGTAATGACTGTCTCAAGTACTAACAGTAGTAACTGTTGTAATGACAGTCTCAAGTAGTAACCGTGGCAGTCTACCACATCCTTTGCCCATTTTTAAATTCAATTGTTTGTGTTTTTGCTGAGTTGTAAGAATCTTTATATATTCTATATAATAGACCCTTATATGATTTCCAAATATTTTCTGTCATTCTCTGGGTTTCTCTGTTTTTTAGAAATGACATCTCACTGTATTGCCCAGGGTGGTCTTGAACTCCTGGGCTCCAGTGATTCTCCCAGCTTAGCCTCTTAAAGTGTTGCTGGGATACAGGCTTGAGCCACCTCACCCAAACTTCATTCTATGGGTTTTTTCACTCTCTTGATAGTATCCTTTGACACACAGTTCTAATTTTGATGAAGTCCAATTTATTTTTCCTTTTGTTGCTTGTGCTTTTGGTGCCACATGTATGAAACCCATTGCCAAATCCAGAGCCATAGAGACTGGCTTCTATTCTAGAGTTGGGAGCTGTGGCTTGCCCAAGGCCATGTCCCCAAAGTCTCTCACAACTTAGCACCCAATGGATACTCACAGATGTTTGTAGAAGGGATGACTATGTAGTGGGATGTGAGCTGACCCTTGGTGGGGAGAGGGGTTTGTGTAGAGGTATCGTCTGACCAGGGACATGATTTGAATAGACATTAAGTACCTTATAAGCTGTAAGATGTGGTTGACCAAGAGGAGGGTAACATGAACGAATTGTGGATTCTGGGGGACAGGTAGCTGAGTGAGGCCTTTAATGGCGGCAAGGGTTTTTCCATATCATTATGGAAACCTAGATCCATGGAGGAAACTTGTGAGTAGTGGAGAAAGCTCCTCAGGGGAGGGAAGGCTGGCTGTGACTTCATCTTTATACCATACTCTCTAGAATAGGGCCTGGCCGGTATTAGGCCTTAGTAAATATTCCAGTGGCCTGATGAGGGAGACTTTTAAGATATTTACATGAGAGACTTTTCATGACATAGTCCTCCTTATATATTCTACTCTGGCTCATCCTTCTTCCAAACTTGACCTTGACTTTCTTTTTTACTAGATTCGCCCCTCTCCCTAGGTGCTGTCAGCTCAGCTGCAGTACATCACTCATAACCCTGCTTAGAACATCCTTGCCTCTCCTCTCCTATCTAATTCATCTCATTCCTCCAGGCCCAAGACAGTATCCAGTTATCCATAGAACCTCAACACTACTGCTCCAGCACATTAGTGTATGGCTCTAGTCAGCCATACACTTAGCCATACACTTACCAGAGCTTAGGGTCACATGATCTTAGGTTCAGATGCAGGCTCCACTAGTTACTGTGTAACTTGGGTGGGCCAGTCTCCCTCTCTCTGCCTTGGTTTCCTCATTGGAAAAATGGCAGTAATAACACTGCTAAAACAGTTCTGTGATAATGAAATGAGATAATAAACGAGATATAAAACCCTTAGTAAAGCATCCAGCTCATAGTAAGCGGTCAAAAATGGTAGCTGTACTGTTTTCTAGTTGGTTGCTGTATTTGGATGTTCTCGTGTTGCTATAAAGAAATACGTGAGGCTGGGTAATTTATTAAAAAAAGGCTTAATTGGCTCATGGTTCTACAGGCTGTACAAGAAGTGTGGTGTTGGCATCTGCTTCTGATGAGGGCCTCAGAAAGCTTCCAATCATGGTGGAAGGCAAAGGGAGAGCCAGTGTATCACATGGTGAGAGTGGGAGAAAGAGAGAGAAGGGGGAGGTCCCAGACTCTTAAACAAGCAGATCTCATGTGAACTAACTGAGCGACAACTCATTTATCACTAAGGGGATGGTGTGAAACCATTCATGAGAGATCTGCCCCACGATCCAATCACCTCCCACCAGGCCCCACCTCCAACATTGAGAATCACATTTCAACATGAGATTTGGAGAGGACAAACATCCAAACGGTATCATTTATATATCTAAATCTTGCTTCCTCCGCAAGATTGTGGGTTTTTTTCTTCAGGGCAGGGGCTGAGTCTTATGCTTATTTAACTCGTATATTTGGCACAAAGTTAGGACTATAGTAAGTATTTAAGAAACATTTGTTGGTTCGAGGTGACTTTGTGATTACTCGAGTTACTTGCTTTAGGAGACAGTATATCATTATTAAATTCTATATTATTCCACGATTCATTTTCTGAAACCCAAATTTTGCTTTGTTTTATGGGGATCTGGGACTGACTTGTGGTGATCTGATTGTATGTGTGAGCAAGTGTGTGTGTTGTGTGAGAGAGAGAGAGACAGGAGAGGACAGAGTGGAGGGAATGGTGGAGGTAGTGACAATTGATTCCTAAGGGCAGAGCCAGCTACAGCTACCATCCTAACCATTGCATCTAGCTTTCCTCTCCCAGCCCTAGAGCTGGGCTGTTATCTGCCCAGGCAGCTGTTTGGCCCTGACTCCCCTGGGGAGGGCTGCTCAGGCCTTCTCATTCTCCAGGCTGCCTTTACACAAAAGGAAATGAGGTCTTTTTGACCCTATCAGACTTTCTGCCAAGGCATCATGTTTTGCAAGAGGCTATTGCCCTGGCTATATACAGTCCTGGGCAATATGCTAACATTAAAGAAGCAAATTCAGGAAAATGGTTACCTCTGGATAAGGGAGGCAGGCTATGAGCTCTGAGATAAAGCTTCAGTTTCTCTGAGGTGTTTATTTTTTATGCAGGGCTGTGGGGCATATGATGTTCATTTATTATCATGAACATTATATAATCTTGAATTTGCTGCTTATCATTTCTATGCATGTATTATCCATAAATATTACTGTTTTTTTGAGTATTTTCCAGCTTTATATATGTGTTGTGAAATTTTATGTGTACTTCAGCTACCTATATTTTTTGCCTGACAGTTTTTGAGATTTGTCTATTTTGTTTGTTTTTTTGTTTTTTTGAGATAGAGTTTTGCTCTTGTTGCCCAGGCTGGAGTGCAGTGGCATGATTTAGCTCACTGCAACCTCCGCCTCCCAGTTCAAATATTCTCCTGCCTCAGCCTCCCAATAGCTGGGATTACAGGTGCCACCACCATGCCTGGCTAATTTTATTTTTAGTAGAGATGGGGTTTCACCATGTTGGCCAGGCTGGTCTCAACTCTTGACCTCAGTGATCCTCCCGCCTCAGCCTCCCAAAGTGCTGGGATTACAGGGTGAGCCACTGTGCCCGCCTAGATTTGTCTATATTGATATGTTAACATTAGACTCTGTATTAATATTCCATGTTATAAAGAGATGTATCTTTTCTGCTATTGGGTAGACATTTCAGTGGTTTCCTATTTTTCACTTTTGCAAACAATGCTATAACAAATAGTCTGATATGCATTTCCTTGTGCCTAAGACAAGATACTTCTGTAGGAGTGGATTGGCTAGGCCATAGGACATATATGCCTCTCTCTTTGCTCGTATTGCCACATCACTCCTCAGAGTGATTGTCCTACTTTACCTTCCCACCAGCAGTGCACAAATGTTGATGTTGGCCATGTCCTTGCCAACCCTTGTAGTTGTATCTGTGCTTCTCCTCTCTCTCCAGATCACCAGAAAAGGTGGGAGTTAAGTTTTGCAATTAAAGGAGAATGTCAGCTCTGAAGAATTTCCTGTTACATTTACTTTAATGAGGAAAAGATTTTGTTCTCTGTTTTGGTGAAAATAATGTTTGACTTCTGTGGAAAACAGTTACATACACTTTTTATTCTGAAGCAGAGCAGTTTTTTCTTTCTTTTTTTTTTTTTTCGCTGTTTGCATTCTTGGCAAACAAGTAGGAAAGACCAATTAGCAAGCTAATGTTCTAAATATTTACTTGCAGTAATAGTCATTTTTTAATGTTTTATATAGCATGGAACATTAGGTTTATGTTTATGCTTTTCAATGTTTTGAATTGATTAAAATGAATTAAATTTAAGAATGTGACACAACTTTATGGATAAAGATTGATCATAATTATTGCCCTTTATTTGCATTTTGTGAGGGAAAAATACATGGTAAAAAATGTGTTGACATTTTACAAACAGGTTAGAAAAGTCATAAAGGTAACTGGCTATTTTATGTTGTCTCTTATGTTCACAGGTGGGAAAGGAGAAGTTTCACAAATCCCAACATTGGGCTTTTGCAACAATGTTAGATGTTGGTGAGTGATGAAAGCCTGGAATAGGGAGAACCACTTCTGGGGCAAAAGATAAAGCCAAATGTAGATATATCCTAAAGGAGATGGAAGTGATGTACCATCATGGGTAGCCTTTGATAAACAGGTAAGTCACATGACACTGGGAAGAATGCAGTCTTAGCATTTTACAGATGCTAAATAATTTAGTTTTGAGAAAGTAGGAGTCTTCAGTGTAAATGTTAAGGCTAGTTCTTTTCTTTTTGCCTTTTCTACTTATTATTGCCTTTATTTTTAGTGTTTTATTTTTAGTGTTTCTCCCCTTGTCTTTATTTGTTTAAATTGACAAACATAATTGTATGTATTTATGGTGTACAACATGATGTTTTGAAATATGTATACACTATGGAATGGCTAAATTGAGCTAATTAACATATGCATTACCTCATGTGCTTCTCTTTTTTTGTGATGAAAACACTATTGTCTTACAATTTTCAAGTGCACAATACATTGTTTTAGCTATAGTATTGTGTTATATAATGATCTCTTAAACGTATTCCTCCTAAGTGAAATTTTGCTTCTTTTGACTAAGGTTAGTTCTTCTGAAAAGATAAATTCAAGAACAAAAGTATCTAAACAAAGAAAAATTATTCTTGCTCTGCTCTTTTTTATCAGCACGTTGGTTGCAGAATGCCAAATGTTTATCTTTCTTGGCTAATGCTTATTAACCTTTCTCTCATCTCCTTCACTGGACAGGATATCTGTCCTATAGACACTAAGAGTCTGGTCAGATTGTCACTTTTGTTTGAGTTGCCATTGACTAAATAATTGTGTTGAGTCTGAATGTGGCTTTAAATAGAAATGGAAAAATGCCTTCTTTCTTTTTCCATACTAATTAGTAATAAACCAAGTAATGATTCCCCATCCCTAAGGGCTAAAATGTGTATGGCAAGAAGAATAGTGAAAGGAAGTGATGCCATTATTAGACAAGAGTTGAATTTTTTAATGTATATTCTATACACATACACACACATATACATATGGACATATTGGCAGTTAGAAAAGGGAGTGTATTTGAATATTTTTTAAAAAGGCTAAGATCAAAGGAAAGAAAAGGCGACCAGCTATATGGATATGCTGTGTTTATCAGATAGCCCTGTATCACAGCCCATGTTCTGCTCGCCAGAAAGAACTAGTTATTAGATTATTTTAGATCCTGTATTGAAGGATAGTTAGGACTAGATAAGAATTGAAACCATAGCATGCTAAGTTTACCAGGTGGTTTTTAGCAGCTTTTAACATGGATTGGTTGGCAGTACTTTGATTCTAATTAAATGTCCTCAAATTGACACATCCCCATGTCATCTGTGATAGGGTAGATCATCTGTGATAGGGTAGATCAATTAGAGTGCACATTTTTTTTTGAAGCCTAGTTCTGACACTTACAGTATCTAACAGACCACAGGGAGCTTCTTTCCTGGGAAACCATTTCTCCTTTCAACATGGGCCATATTCTTTTCTTGGATTATTTTCAGTACCTGGCTCATGCTGGACCCAGAGCTAAAAAACAATTCTGGCTGACTGACTTGGGTGGATTATGCATAGTTTTCTGTTACTCTCAATCTTATAGGATGTTTACTTTGCATGGGCCAAAGAAAAGATTCTATTTTTACCTCATGTAAAAAAGGGGTATCGACAATATTTTAAACTAATCCACTACTGTAAGTATCGAGGCCACAATGTATTAATATTAAACTATTCTCTTGCATTTCAAGTCAAAAGTCATTTCATGTTTTTCTCCATATTTAATATGTGCCTTTCAAGCCTATTTTGCAGGCCTTTAATTACTTATGTAGAATATTTCGTGAATCTGGAATAATTTTAGCTTCAGACTACTTGGAAAATGAAGAGCTTGCTCATTTCAGGTCTAACTAAATGCAACATAATTTCAGTTATTTTGTTGGTCAACTTCTATTAAATATTCATTGAGCTTTAAATGAGACACTGAGACTGAAATATTTACGTTCTCTGATGAGACTGTGAACTACAGATTAAATCCTGGTTAATACCCCAAGCAAATTATAAAGCGCTTTCTACATTAGCGGTTCAACAAAAACAAGTCAACACCTGTTAATCATTTGACTTAAAAATGAGACATTTTTGGTGCACCCTGTCCCAGCCACCGGTCCCGGCCCCTCACTCTCCTTTGCCGCGCCGCCACCATGCTCTCTGTCCGTCCCTCCTGCACATCACGGAGCCCGCAGCAGCCTGGTAGCACTTTGCCGCTGAAGGGGCCAGCCTGGTCGACAAGAGAACGGGCCCCTGGCCCTGAGCGGGACCCGGGTTCTGGCCTGCAAGACTGCAAGGAGGATCTTCATGAGCCGCGAGCCGAAAATTAAAGCAGTGCCCCCGGCGTGGAGGATGAGCCGCTGCTGAGAGGAAACCCCTGCCCTTTGTCTCTTCCCATCGAGTACCATGTATCTGGCAGATGTATAAAAAGGCGAGGCTTCCTTCTGGACCACCGAGGAGGTGGACCTGTCCAAGGACATTGCACTGGGAATCCCTGAAGCCCGGGGAGAGATATTTTATATCCCGTTTCTGGTTTTCTTTGCAGCAAGTGATGGCATAGTAAATGAAAATTTGGTGGAGCGATTTAGCCAAATAGTTCAGATTACAGAAGCCTGCTGTTTCTATGTCTTCCAAATTGCCATGGAAAACATACATTCTGAAATGTATAGTCTCCTTATTGACACTTACATCAAAGATCCAAAGAAAGGGAATTTCTCTTCAATGCCATGAAACGATGCCTTGTGTCAAGAAGAAGGCAGATTGGGCCTTGCGCTGGATTGGGGACAAAGAGGCCACCTATGGTGAACGTGTTGTAGCCTTTGCTGCAGTAGAAGGCATCTTCTTTTCCAGTTCTTTTGCATCGATATTGTGGCTCAAGAAACGAGGACTGATGCCTGGCCTCACGTTTTCCAATGAATTATTAGCAGAGATGAGGGTTTACACTGATTTTGCTGCTTGATGTTCAAATACCTGGTGCACAAACCATCGGAGGAGAGAGTGAGAGAAAAATTATCAATGCTGTTCAGATAGAACAGGAATTCCTCACTGAGGCCTTGCCTTGAAGCTCATTGGGATGAATTGCACTCTAATGAAGCAATACATTGAGTTTGTGGCAGGCAGACTTAGCTGGAACTGGGTTTTAGCAAGGTTTTCGGAGTAGAGAGCCCATTTGACTTTATGGAGAATATTTCACTGAAAGACTAACTTCTTTGAGAGGAGAGGAGGAGAGTATCAGAGGATGGGAGTGGTGTCAAGTCCAACAGAAATTCTTTTACCTTAGATGCTGACTTCTAAATGAACTGAAGATGTGCCCTTATTTTGCTGATTTTTTTCCATCCTAAAAAAAATCAGCTGAAGTGTTATCAACTAGCCACACCATGAATTGTCCGTAATGTTCATTAACAGCATCTTTAAAACTGTGTAGCTACCTCACAACCAGTCCTGTTTATTTATAATGCTGGTAGTATCACCTTTTGCCAGCAGGCCTGGCTGGCTGTGACTTACTATAGCAGTGACAATGGCAGTCTTGGCTTTAAAGTGAGGGGTGACCCTCTAGTGAGCTTGGCACAGCAGGATTAAACAGTCATTTAACCAGCACAGGGAGTTGAAAGTTGAAAGAGCAGCCTCACTGCTTCAACGCAGATTTTAATGTTTACTTAAATATAAAACTGAACTTTACAAACAAATAAACATTGTACTCACAAGGCGATAATAGCTTGATTTATTTGGTTTCTACACCAAATACAAAGCATTCTCCTGACCACTAATGGGAGCCAATTCACAATTCACTAAGTGACTAAAGTAAGTTAAACTTGTGTAGACTAAACATGTAATTTCTAAGTTTTATTTTAGTGAATTAAAATACTCGTTAACCAACTTTAAAGTCCTGTGTTTAGATAGATATTAGTCTGTTGGTGCCAGATAGAAGACAGGTTGTGTTTTTATCCTGTGGCTTGGGTAGTATCCTGGGATTCTCTGCCCCCTCTGAGTAGAGTGTTGTGGGATAAAGGAATCTCTCAGGCAAGGAGCTTCTTAAGTTAAATCACTAGAAATTTAGGCATGATCTGGGCCTTCATATGTGTGAGAAGCCATTCATTTTATTTCTCACTGTATTTTCCCCAACTTCTAGTTGATAAGAAAAAATTATTGAGTTTTTTTTTTTTTTTTTTTTGTCTTTTAATACAGGAATATGTCTCTTTTATTGAGGTCTTTTTTATGTCTATGATTAAATTAAATGAGATAATGCTTTAAAAGCACTTATATGTGGGAGCTAAGGTAGTATTGTAAAATTTCAAGTCATCCTTAAACAAAATGACCCACCTAAGATCTTCTCCTGTTAAGTGGTGAAATCAACTAGAGGTGGTTCCTACAAGTTGTTTATTCTAGTTTTGTTTGTGTGTAAGTAGGTTGTGTGAGTTAATTCATTTATATTTACTATGTCTTTTAAGTCAGAAATTTTTTATTTATGTCCTTTTAGATTTTACCTGTAGTTCATCCTTTAAAATAATCACCCAGTGTCTCATTCTAGCATTTCTAAATCTGAGTATTATCTAGGGGAATCTTAAACTTCCGTAGGAAACCATGATTATAATACAGTTTCCATTCAAATATTAATTTCAGAATGAAACATAATTTTTTTTTTTTTTTTTGAGACGAAGGCTCGCTCTGTGCCCAGTCTGGAGTGCAATGGCTGATTTTGGCTCACTGCAACCTCTGCCTCTTGGGTTCAAGCAATTCTCCTGTCTCAGCCTCCTGAGTAGCTGGGACTGCAGGTATGTGCCACCACACCTGGCTAATTTTTGTTTTTTAGATATTTAATATTGTAGGCTGGAAGTTTCCACCACCTCATATTGGATACAGGCTGGTCTACGAATCTCCCTGTGGAGACACTCAGAGAATAGTATCTTGCCCCTGAACGCTTCAGCCTGTCCCAATATGTAAGTCAATTTTTAAATCTCTGTAATATGATACATTTTCCTATCTTTTAAGTTATTGTTACCTAAAGTTAATCCAGATTATACGGTCCTTATACTTGTACAACATTAAAATGAAGAAAGGCAAAACAAAAAAGACGTTTTCAACTTGTTGCCAGTTTTTCCAGTAGCTTTTAATCCTAGCAATATATCTAGCATTACATTCTCAGGTAATACAAAGTAAAAATAAAGACCGTTCTTTGGAAAGTGTATTAAAATTAATATTTGTAGTAGATGCTCTTTGTGCCCACCAGATCCATGCTGTGGTGGTGCGCCCCCATCCCCAGCTGTGACAAATGATTTGACAAACAGCTCACACCTGTAACCCTCTCTGGAGACTTGCTCTTGGCCGATGGAAGTTGCATCTCTCAGAGACACCTGAGAGGTTACACTGGCCTCCCCCTTTTCCCCCAAGAGGGGGCAGCTAATAACTGACTGATTTATCAAGGGTAAAAAAAAAGTCAGCTTCCTTGCCTGAAGGGGGGATAATTCTTTGCTATGATTCAGGCTCTATAGCCCCTCGTGCATCAGACCAAGTCTACACTTGACCTGAGAATGCTTCCTTGCTTGCGCGGCTCGTTTCCCTTTCCTTTGCTGCTTCCCTCACTCCCTTACAGGTTTCTCCCAAGAGTCTGCCCTTAATAAATCACATGCACTAAAATCCCTGTTTCAGGCTCTGCCTCTATGGAACCCAACCTAAGACAACATTCCAGGTTTTAATCCATAATTCTGAAAGCAACCACCAAAATGCCTTGCTCAAGTAGACTATCACATTACAAGCAGAGAAAATGCCTTTTGCAATCACGAAAAGGAGCCAGTATTTGTTATCCCGCATGGCCCCTGCAGCAGACACTTCTAGCTGTTTATCCTTTATGCATTCTACCCTTCCTTGTTATAGGCAGAACAGTTTTATGCAGGCTGGAATTGTGCCCACTTAAGTGTGTTACCTCCCCAGGCTCCTTGCAGCTAGGGCTGGCCGCATGACTCACTTTTGGCCAATGATATATGCATTAAGGTTTATTGGGTGGGGCTCCTGGGAAAGTTACTATTTTTCTAATGAAAACAGGCTCAGCAGGTATGATTTTCCTGCCCTTTGCCCTCCTTTTGTTTTTCCTGTCTGGAACTAGTGTTACCGAACCAAACTGGGTCCATTTACCTGCATGCAAGGGAAAGCCAAACGCCAAAGCACCAGGTTTTTGCAGCAAGAAAGGTTTATTGAGTTGATTGGCAAGAAGACAGGAGGAAACACTCAAATCTGTCTCCTGGAGCTGGGGGCTGGGTCGGGTTTTATAAGCATAGGTAATGAGTGTGATCTGATTGTATCTTGCAATGAGGTGATGCTGGGAGGCATAATCTGATTGGATCCTGCTATGGGTGACACCAGAGCGCGATCTCTTTGGCTCCTGGATCCTGCCATATGGGATCCACTTCTTAATCCAGTAACTGTTCCTTGGTCCAAGCACTTAGATTTCACCTGTGCACACTTGGTTCAACCGGGCATGCTCGGGTTATATGACCTTCAACCTGGGGTCCACGGCAACTGAAAAACAACTCACGATTTTGTTATGTAAAAGTTGAACTAGATTAGTCTGATGTGGTTACTCTAGGACATAATTCCAAGGGCACAGCAGCTATCTTGTGAGCATGACAGAGATAAAGGAAACCTAGGTCCTTGTTGGCATCATGGAGCTACTGTTTAAGGCCCAGGCTGCCTCTCTTTGGACTTGTAGTTATGTGAGAAAAATCAGGCCATATTTCAGAGATTCTCAACCTAGCAAGGTATTTGGAAATATGTGGAGGTGTTTTGGGTTGTCACAATGATCAGGAGCAGGGCCAGACTAGGGTAAGGCAAATGAGGCACTTGCCTTCGGTGCAACATTTAAGGGGTTCCCCCAAACTCAGCAATTAAGCTAGATAATATTTTATTATTATCTAATTATTATTATTATTAAGCTAGTATAATATTTTAAAAAATCAAATTAATGCCAGAAATTCATGATGAACAAAATGCCAACATCTTAAATAAAGACAAGATCAGTAACTGTGCCATGGAAGTTATATTGGAGCCTGAGGCAAAAGGAAAAATCAGCAATACTGATCCAATCTTATTAAAAATTTGGCATTTTGATATTTTGTTTCTCCTGGATATTTTGCATTAATTTTGTTTTATTTTATTTTATTATCTTTTTTGAAGTGGAATCTCGCTCTGTTGCCCAGGCTGGAGTGCAGTGGCACGATCTTGGCTCACTGCAACCTCCGCCTCCCAGGTTCAAGCGATTCTCCTGTCTCAGCCTCCCAAGTAGCTGGGACTACAGGCGCCCACCACCACACCCAGCTAATTTTTGTATTTTTAGTAGAGACGGGGTTTCGCCATGTTGGCCAGGCTGGTCTTGAACTCCTGACCTTAGGTAATCCACGACCCCCCCCCCCCCCACAGCCTCCCAAAGTGCTGAGATTACAGGCATGAGCCACCACGCCTGGCTTGCATTAATTTTGATGTTTTAAATCACCTCACCCTAGGGCCAGCCCTGACCAGGAGGTGCTTCTACCATTGAGTATCTAGGGGCCAAGTGTATATTTTATATCCTGCAGTGTGGGGAAGGCAACCTTACATTGGGGAAAAATTGTTCTACCTCAAATGCCAATACTGTTTCCATGAGGAACACAGTGGGTGTACTACTTGCTTAAAACCCATAGCATTGGGAGAATTTCTAAAAACGGGCAAAAAATTTTGCTTAATACTGCACCCACCCTTCAAAGACTTAGTTATTTCATTGAATTCATTTAAATAAAAGCAGACTATGATGGGACCAAGACAAAAACAAGACTACCCATAATCATAACTGTCTGAACACAGAACACGAACACTGTCCAAGTCACAAAATGCATCACTCATGCCAGTTATTTCCAGTCATCATCCCAGTACCTACATGAGGAAGAAGCAAATGAGATGGTTGTCCTCATCATATAAATGAAGAATCATTCTCAAGGAGAAACGGAGCACGAACCAGAATCTGAGACTGGGTGTTGGAGGCACTGATTCTGGTTCTGGTCTCCCATTAACTATATGTGTGATTGTGGCTTAGTCACTTTACCTCTCTGAGCCTCAGTTTCCTTAACTATAATGCAGGACTTGGCTAGCTGATCTGTAAGGCCCTTTTACCTCTGGCAATTTATGTCTAAAACTTGACTAAAGTCAAATTCAGCTTGTTTATCTAGAACTGAGCCCAGACCCTGGATCTCATGGCCTAGGACTCTCTAATTACATCAGGCACCCACCACTTCATATTAATGGAAATTTGGCATTTAGCAGTTTATGCTACGCTAGGTGGCTGTATAAGATCTATAGTTAGCTGCTTTTATAAAACGTTGGAATATTTAGAAATATACAAATGACTGAATGTTTTTATATGACTTTCATCTGGATGTTAAGCCCCATTTACATAGACTCTACAATTTTGCTCTCATTTTTCATTTGTCAACAGCTCCTAGTTAGCCTAATTTGTTTGCTATTTCACAAATGACTCAATTATAGTAAGTGGCAAGATAGAAGTTGATCTTATGGGATATGCATACATTTAAAAATATTTTCTTTTTTTTCCATCTATTGTAAACATAATGATTACAATCAAAACTACTGACCGCACAATTGAATTTTAATCACTTACATTAATTGACATCGAGCTTGTAATGAGCTGATTATTTATGTAGCACTGTGTGACTCTATGATTTGAACAATATAGAAATAAATTTTTAAAATATAATTTGGTCCCTTGGGTCATCTTGGTTTTTTTTTTTTTTTAGATTAAACAAGTTAGTTTATTATTCATTTGCAGCAAGGGAAAAAGCATACCCTAAGCAACTGTGGGATGTCTAATGAAGCAGGTGTTAGAAAAGGCTTATTATAGGATTTGGGCTTGTGTTAAGTAATTGTGGGGAGTGGTTAAGGAAGCAGGGCTTTGCTCTGGATTGGGTGCTATCAGGAAGTACGGGTACATCTACAACTGGGTATCTTAATAAATCTCAGAGAGAGAACAGACTAGAGTGAATCTATACATATAATTGGGAGAGAAGCAGCTGTCACTTCTGTGAGCCAGGAGAGGGGATGTTTGACATTTCATGGCTGCACAAGGTTCATTTTCTCTGTTTAGAAGTGACTATGGAGTGGTCTTGGTTTTGTCTTGATCCATCACGGTCACAGAGTGGCTTTGTCTGATGTTGGTGGTCTCTGAAATTATCCTTGTTTAGCAGAACACCAAGGCCTAGCTGTGGATGCCAGGCCAGCTTGTAGCAGCACCAAGACCAGCTGATAGTATAGGCTGGCTCCTGGATGTCAGGGTCTACTTTTCTCTTTCTTACCCAGTACTAGCTAGAATTTTTAATTTTCCTGCAGGAGTATTAAAGAATGATCAGGTACATTACAATTTCACTTGGTTAACAAAGAACAATACATAAATACAGATTCTTGAAGTTTTGCCTAAAGCCAGTTATAAAATATAATCAGAATATATAAAAATAAAATACAATTTAGCTTTTAAAAAAACTGGAAAATGCATTAGGTATACCTTTAAACCATACCCGAAATTTCAAATGGAAATCTTTCCATAGGTTTATATAATTTTCAGATTATCTGACTCTTGCTATTACCAAGTCATAAAAGACACCAACATGTATAATTATAAGACAATGTAATTGCAATACATTGCCATTTTAATCCCATGTTTTACATCACAAGTACACAGATCTTCAGCTGTTTAGTTTTAGAGAAGAAATAAAAAATCTTGCTGAAATCAACCATGTCATACCCCAAATTCTCAATTATGCATTCTGCATTTGTCACTAAGAATAAAACACTTAGTCTTTAAATTTATATTAAAGTGATAAAGCTTCCAATTTCATCGTATTATGTGGGTTTATTTAATCTTCTTTTGAAATTCAAAAGGCACTTAATAAAAATCATCCCCAAGTCTGGAATAAATGTTTTTGGAATAAAAAGAATGATAATCATAAATGAGCCTTTTACTAAAGAAGAGAGTTCTTCCTTCCCTCTTTTCTAAAATCTAGAATTTAGCTATTTGACAACATTTTAAGGCCCTTCCCTCAGCCTAAAACTTTTTATCAGTAACTAGGCCTGTGGCTTATTCTGATTAGTCCAAAGTTAAAATTGTCTTTTTGAACTTAAACTTTTGTAGATAACACTACATCCCCATTAGAATGGCTATAATTTTAAGACTCTTACCACTAAGTGTTGGTGATCATGTAGAGAAACTAGAACCTTCATACATTCCTGGTAGGAACGTAAAATGGTGCTGCCATTTTGAAAGACAGTTTGACAGTTTCTTAGTTGAACATATACTTGCTGCATGACCCAGTAATTCTACTTCTATATATCCATCTAAAAGAAATTAAAACATGTTCACACGAAAACTTGTGTGTGAATGTTTATAGCATCATTATTCGTAGTAGCCAAAAAACAGGGAACAACTCAAATGTCCCTTAAGTGATAATGGATAAACAAAATATGGTATATCCACATAATGAAAACTATTCAACAATAAAGAAACCTAATGATATATATGTTACAACATGGGTGAACCTCAAAAACATTACACTAAGTAAAAGAAGCCAGACACAGAAGACTTCCTATTATATGATTCCGTATATATGGAATCCTAGAAAATGCAAATACCTAGGAAAAGGCAGATCAGCAGTTGACTGGGGCTGATGGTGGGAGAGGGGACTTTTGTAGGGGGAGGTGATAGAAATGTTTTAAACTGTATCGTGGTGATGATTACACAGCTCTGTAAATTTACAAAAAGCCATTGAACTGTATGCTTAAAAGTAGTAAATTTTATGGTATATAAATTACAGCTTAAAATATTAGTTTGTTTGGGTTGCCATTGTAACTGCCCAACTGGTTCACCATGCCTGTTGCCTAGACAGAGCCCATTTATCAAGATAGGGGAATTGTGATGGAGAGTTATTCACACAAAGCTGGCTGTTCGGGAGACCAGAGTTTTAATATTACTCAAGTCAGTCTCCCACAAAACTCAGGAATTGGGTTTTTTAAGTATAATTTGGTCGGGGTGGTGGGGGTGTGGGTTGGAAAGTGGGGAGTGCTGATTGGTCAGGTTGGAAATCACAGGGAGTTGAAGATGTCCTCTTGCACTGAGTTGTTCCTGGGTGGGGGCCACAAGACCAGATGAGCCAGTTTGTCAATCTGAGTGGTGCCAGCTGATCCATTGAGTACAGCGTCTGCAAAATATCTCAAGCACTGATGTTAGGTTTTCTTTTCTTTTCTTTTTTTTTCTTTTTTTTGAGATAGAGTCTCACTCTATCACCCACGCTGGAGTGCAGTGGCGCGATCTTGGCTCACTGCAACCTCCATCTCCTGGGTTCAAGCAATTCTCCTGCCTCAGCCTCTCAAGTAGCTGGGACTACAGGCGTGTGCCACCACACCCAGCTAATTTTGTGTATTTTTAGTATAGACAGGGTTTCACTGTGCTGGCCAGGATGGTCTCGATCTCCTGACCTCATGATCTGCCCGCCTCGGCCTCCCAAAATGCTGGGGTTACAGGTGTGAGCCACTGCACCTGGTGATGTTAGGTTTTATAATAGTGATCTTATTCATCCCCAGGAGCAATTTGAGGAGGTTTAGAATCTTGCAGCCTCCAGCCATATGACTCCTAAACCACAATCTCTAATCTTGTGGCTAATTCATTAGTTCTGCAAAGGCAGTCTAGTCCCTAGGCAGGAAGGGGGTTGTTTTGGGAAAGGGCTAGTATGTCTTTGTTTCAAAGTTTAACTATACACTAAGTTCCTCCTGAAGTTAGTTTGACCTATGCCTCAGAATGAACAAGGATAGCTTGGAGGTTAGAAGCAAGATGGAGTTGCTTAGGTCAGATCTCTTTCACTGTAATAATTTTCTCAATTATAATTTTTGTAAAGACGATTTCACCATAACAAAATACTGCAGACTGGGTGGTTCAAACAGAATTTTTTTTTCTCACAGTTCTAGAGGCTGGAAGTCCAAGGTCCAGATGCTGGCAGGGTTGGTTTCTCCTGAGGCCTCTCTCCTTGTCTTACAGATGACTACCCTCTTGCTGCCTCATCCTCTGTGCACACTAATTATAGTTATTTTGAACATAAAATCCTAGTCATTTGTAAGATTTTAGTTCACAAATTAGGAAGAAACCGATAGTCACTATTTGACTTGTTGACTTAAATTTTAGGCTGATTTATATTTTGTTCTGAACTTTTAATCTATAAAAGTCATGGTTATTTATGTATTTTTCCCCCTCTGAATTCAAACCAGCTGCAAGTTTATTTGAAATGTTAAAAAAAAATTCTTTACCTTCCTTTATTTTGTATTTGCAGGACTCTGCCCTATGGTCAACTCACTTTTTGTAACACTGATGGTGGGTGGTAGCACAAATGCCATAGATCATATAATCTAGCTGTATTCTTAAAAAATTTTTTTGAAGTAATTTTGGACTCACAAATAGTCACAAAAATAGTACAGAGACTCCCTGAATACCCTTTTCACAGCTTTCCCCGATGATAACATCTTATATAACCATCTGATGTACTTATCAAAACCAGGATTTTACCTTCTGCAACATGGTAAAACAAGAACAAAAATGCAGGAAATCAGCATTCGCATTGTGAACCCCAAAGTATCTGAGATGGGTCTCAATCAATTTAGAAAGTTTATTTTGCCAAGGTTAAGGATGTGCCTGTGACAGACTGAGGAGGTCCTGACAACATGTGCCCAAGGTGGTCAGGGTACAGCTTGCTTTCATACATTTTAGTGAGACATAATACATCAATCAATATATGTAAGATGTACATTGGTTTGATCTGGAAAGGCGGGCCAACACAAAGCCGGGGAGAGGCTTCTAAGTCACAGGCAGATTCAAAGATTTTCTGATTGGAATTGGTTGAAGGAGTTATTATCAATATAAGGAATGTCTGGGTTATGATAAAGGCTTGTGGAGACCAACGTTTTATCATGCAGATGAAGCCTCCAGGAAGCAGGCTTCAGACAGAATAGATTGTAAAAACGTTTCTTATCAGACTTAAGGTCTGTGTTGATGATAATGCTGGTCAACTTTTCCTGAATTCCAAAAGGGAGGAGGGTATAATAAAGAATGTCTGGTTCCCCCTTCCCATCATGGCCTGAAACTAGTTTTTCAGGCTAACTTTGGAATGTCCTTGGCCTAGAGGAGGGATCTATTCAGATGGCTGGGGGGCTTAGAATTTTGTTTTTGGTTTACAGTATAATACTATTAACTAAACTGCAAACCTTATTTGGATATCACCAGTTTTTACATGCACTCACTTTTTCCCCCTTAGTTTAACAGTCCTATAGAATCTTATCCCATATATAGATTCATGTAATCACCACCATGTTCAGGATACAGAATAACTGTGTTCTTTAGGATTTTGCTGTTTGAGTCCTCATTTATTGAGGTAAACTTCATTTTAATTCTTAAAATCAACTTTATTGAGGTATAATTTATATGTAATAAAATGAGACTTTTTTTTTTTTTTTTGAGACAGAGACTCACTCTGTTGCCTAGGCTGGAGTGCAATGGCATGGTCTCTGCTCACTGCAACCTCTGCCTCCTGGGTTCATGCTATTCTCCTGCCTCAGCCTCCCAAGTAGCTGGGATTACAAATGCCTGCCAGCACACCTGGCTAATTTTTGTATTTTTAGTAGAGACGGGTTTCACCATGTTGGCCAGGCTGGTCTCGAACTGCTGACCTCGTGATCCACTCACCTCAGCCTCCCAAAGCACTGGGATTACAGGCATGAGCCACCACGCCCGGCCAAAATGACCCATTTTAAGTATACAATTCCATTAGTTGTGACAAATGTATGCATCTGTGTAACCACCACCCCAGACACCATCTAGACGTCACTGTGCCTCAGGAGTTCCCTTATTCCCCAATTCGTTTAGCCCTTTCCCATTGTTCTGACTTCTATCACCATAGCTTAGTCTTTCATTTTCTTGGATTTCAGATAAACGGAATCTTATGGTGCATCTGCCCTGGAGTCTAGCTTACTGTTTGAGATTTAAGATTTGAGGCACAGCTTTGACAATGTGTATATAAACAAAGTGTAGCAAATTCATGTAATATTATACTATAACAGATTTCTGGGCATTTTATAGTCCTATTTAGTCCTCTGGTTTGATATCCCTTTACTTTAAAACATTCTGGTTCCATTTTTCAAATTACTCTTCTAACCTCCTTCAGAGGTTTTAAAATACTTTAAGATGTTAATAACACCACATTATTCAAAGATATGAAGAAATGCTTATCTCCATTCTTTTTTCAATGTTGTCCCATTTCCTTTTCTTTTATTCCATCTCTCTCAACCTTCTTGTCCCTTCCCTTCTGGTGTTTTTTTTTTTTTTTTTTTTTTTTTAATTTAATTTTAATTTTTATTTTTTACCTTTTTCTGTTTCTTTTTATTGGACTTCTATCTCTTCATCCTCATTCTCTTTACTTTCATCCATTTTATTCATCTTCTATTGTGAGTGCCCTATTTAACTTTCTTCCTTTCCTTACTTGTCTTCTCCTGTTTCTGGCCTTGCAGTTGCTGACTTCTCTTCTTAGGAGAGATCATCATTGTTGTCATCATCCATCGTTTTTTTTTTTTTTTTTTTTTTTTTTAGATGGAGTCTTGCTCTGTCGCCCAGGCTGGAGTGCAGTGGCACAATCTCAGCTCACTGCAACCTCCACCTCTCGGTTTCAAATGATTCTTCTGCTTCAGCCTCCTGGATAGCTGGGATTACAGGCACACGCCACCACACCCAGCTAATTTTTATATATTTTTTTAGTATAGATGGGGTTTCACCATGTTGGTCAGGCTGGTCTGGAACTCCTGACTTCGTGATCTGCCTGCCTCAGCCTCCCAAAGTGCTAGGATTACAGGCGTGAGCCACCGCGCCCAGCCCATCATTGATATTATTATTAGGGCCTTTCCCCTAGGGCTGACCCAGGGTATATATGTCTCTCCAAATGGAGTGTTGTCTGAAATTAACTCTGTGCGCAGTGTCTAGGGTGTTCTTTGGAAACATGGCCTGCCTGCAATACCTCTTTAATGAGAGGCTCTTTGTATAGTAGAAAGAACAAGGCTTTTCAGTTAGACTGAGGTTTAGAACCTGGATTTATCATCTATTACCTATTTCATCCTGGCCATATTTTTAACCTCTCTTAGCCTGAGTTCCCTCATCTGTCAAGTGGGAATAACAAAACCCAACTTAGAGTTGCCTGAGTATCAAATGGGTAATGCATGTCAAATGCCCAGGTCATAGTAGTCACGAAGAATTATTTCCTTACATGGGGTGGGGAGAGCAGTTTTCCTAGGGGAAGTGAAGCATAAGCTGGGACTATCCCAATGCTCATTTGTGCTACAGGATTCTTGCATTTTTCTTTGGGAAAAATTCTGGGATTTTCTAGAAGAATAAGTTTGGAGATGCTACCACTGAGCCCAGTGAGTTCTAAAAAGCAGCTATTAAGCTAGCATTGTATTGCTCTTTCCAATCGTTCTGTGCACCATTTATGTTGAAATTAGGGTAGTTCATAAAATCATATATTGTTTAAACAAAAGATTTTGTCATGTCTCTTCTATTTTAGCATATTTACTTAATGGTCTTTTAGGAGGAAAGGTGATAAATAACTACCTTTTAAATTATTTTTATTTTTTCATTATTCTGAACTAATAGCAGTCAGTAATAGGCTGCTACAATTGTATTTACATGCCTATTATTCATAACTGTACTCATAGATTTTATACCATGATCCTCTAGGTTCTAGAAATTTCATGCAGGTCCTTTTATGTTTAGTTGAAATTGTACTTCCTTTGCAATCTACCATGTTCCCCCCTTTTTTTGGCTTAAAATATGAAATATGTTTTGCATGCATTTTATTATTTCTCTTTGATTCTACTTGTTGATATTTTTCATTCAGAATTTCAAAGCATTTATTTTTGCATTTATATTTACATATCAAAAATATTATATTTTAATAGTTTTACATATTAAAACTATTCTCAATTCTGGTCTACGTGTCTTTTACAGTCAGCTTTATGAATTAAAGCTTTGGTTCTTATGGGTAGGTAATGGAGATAATTTTATTGTGTGTTCCCAGCTTTCTCCTTTTCCCCGTACCCTGCCTGCTAAACAAAAATTTGTCTTTGCTCACTCCACTTTTCTCCACCTCCATCCTCTAAGGATTCTTCTGACTTTTTCAGTTGTTCTTATGCTTTGTGGGATATAGGAAAGGAAGAAGGGGATAGGGGGAGAGAGAGTATGAGTGGGAGAGCACTGATGGTGATGAAATGTGAAACTTGTGAGAATCAAAAAAGAGAAAAGGCTTTTTTGGGTGAGAAGTGTGGATGTGCAGCATAAATTGGATCACCTTTAATTTTCCTTGGAGGTCTAAGTGAAGATGAAACAGGATTTTCAATTGCTATTAGTTGTTGGGCCTTTTCTTTGAATATACTACCATGCTGAGACTAAGTCACACTGGCTTATTATTTGAGTTACTTCTAAATGTTAACTTACTAAATTATATATTTTTGTGTATGCTTACACAAATAAGAGAACTGCCATTACCCACCCCTCTCCCAACACCGATCAGCTGACCTAAGTCCTCTCGTCTCCCTCTGAAATCTCCCTTTCATCAGTCTCCTTCTTTCCATGGCCACTGCTGCCATCCTAGTTCATCTTTCACCTGGAGAGTAGCCTCCATTGAAGGCATCTCTGCCTTCAATATAATTCCCTTTCTCAACTGCCCACTCTGCTACGGAGTTAACTTTCTAAAATGTTTAGACTCCTTTGACCTCCTTTGCATGGCTTAGGGACCACCTGTATTTTGGCTTTTTTACCTTTGTAGTCTCATCTCCTTTGCTCCCCCATCACCACTCAACCCTTAGCCACACAAAATGACTTGCAGTACCCCACATACCGAACACTCCTATGCTCCCATAACTTTGCACATGCTGTTCCCCTTTGCAGAGAATGCCCTTCCCCTCTTGTCCACTCACTCCGTCTTTCAGACCATTGAAGACCCATTTCAGATGTTACCTCCACCATGATGCCTTCTGCTTAATACTTTCAGGTGACTGGCAATTCCCTCTCCTTTTGGAGCATTTTCATAAACCCTTATTACTCTTCTCTGTGTCCTCCACTGAGCAGGAGCGAGTGGAGATTTTGTGGCAGTTCAGGGCACAGTGGTTAAGCTTGTGGCCTCTGAGGCTAGGCAACTTGTGTTCCCAGCTATCTCATTCTCTTACTTTGAGACTGTGGGTAGATTACTTAACCTCCCAAATCTTGAATTCTATAAAATGAGAATCACAGTATTACCTACTTTACTGGTGTTTTGTGAGGAGTAAATGAGATAAGAGTATAAAAGTACTTAATACAATGCCTGACCCATTGTAAGTACTTAATCAGTGTTGGCTATTTTATTTAGCTTTGAATTCTCAGAGCTTAGCACAATGCCTGACACATGGAAGACAACTTGGCAATATATACGGAGCTGCAATATTATTAAGTCTTTCCTAATGGCTTTTAGCTTTTATCTCCAATGCATTATCATTATTTGGAGGTACCATACTCTGTTTTGCAGTTATTTGCATATAGTCTTATTCCCCTTACTTGACTGTATACTCTTTGTAGCTGGAGAGATTGTCTTATTGAGTGTTGTATTCACAGCACAGAGCTTTGAACTTAGCAGGTATTCTGTGGCTGGTTTGGTTTGTATTATTTTCCATTAGTAAGGGAGACTTTCAGTATGAAGTACCCATTTTGTGACCTTGATTGTTGATGCACTTGTGGGAAATAAATAACATACTTTGGGATCATTAAAATCATCCAATGTATTGGAGGTCCAATTTATTGGGTAATTACTAGAATTATAGAACAAATTCTTTGGATTGGAGGAGAATATAAAGGGCATCATATCCAAGCATCTTTCTTCTGACTCTTTTGCATGGAATCCAGCTTTTAAAAAATATGTAATATTGCAAAATGATGGCATGAAGGAGTGTTTTTGCCTTGGTTCTCATATTATTCCTGCAAATTTTACACCACACACACACACACAACACACACGTTGAGTATACCAAATCTGAAAACTTTTTGAGTGCTGACATGATGCCACAAGTGGAAAATTCCACACCTGCCCTCATGTGATGGGTCACAGTCAAAACCAAGTGCATAACACAGTTTATTCAGCATCCCAAGGGAAGAAAAGCCCTTCCAACCCCCTTCACCTACAGTATAGATTCTTTGCACATGCCCAGATTCCCCCAAACAAGCATGCCTACAAGTGTAATAAAATGGCACATGTGCAGGCTGGATATGCCAACGGCACATTCCCACAATTCCCGTGTAGGACCAAGACCTCCGTGCATTACTCATTGTGTATTTTTGCTTATTCTCTGCTCTGTGGTGTAAAGATATTGTTGAAAATGTCAAATAGGTCTGAAGATAGCCCTATGGGTAAGAGGAAGGGTTTATGTGTATCGATAGCATAGAAAGTCAAGCTGTGGGAGAAACTGGACAGCAGTGTAACTGTGAAGCATCTTACAGGACAGTATGGTGTTGGAGTGACCACGATATATGACCTGAAGAAACAGAATGATAAACAGTTGAAGTTCTATACAAAAGTGATGTATAGAGGTTAATGAAAAATAGAAAAACACTGCATAAAGCTAAAAACGAAGGTCACAGACATGTATTGAAAGAGTGAGTCCATCAGTGTCACAGTGAACACGTGCCATTAATGGTATGCTGATTATGAAACAAGCAAAGAAAGGGCAAAAATGTTGCCATTGCTTTCAATGGCAAAAACTGTAATTATTTTTGCACCAACCTATAATAGCTGAAATGGTTCTAAATCAAGGTGATGATGAAGATGACATTGCTAACTGTAAAAAAAGTGCCTATAGGTGAGGTGGTGAAATTGTGATGGGATTATTGGATGACTAGAGCCATATGCATTCCCAACAGAACAAGAAATCACATCAGTTGATAAAATCAGGGGCACTTATAAGACAAAAACCTCTATTAATGAGGCTGATAACTCTGGAGGAAACATTTAAGAAAGCCATCCAGCAGAATGCCTCCTCATCTCCAGAGGACCTACTTCCTGGTCCCTCAACTGCTTCTGATGTTTTTTCTCACCTAAAAAATAGAGTGTATGAATTAGCTGGGCATGGTGGCACGTGCCTGTAATCCCAGCTACTCAGGAGGACTGAGGCAGGAGAATTGCTTGAACCTGGGAGGTGGAGGTTGCAGTGAGCCGAGATGGCACCACTGCTGCACTCCAGCCTGGGCGACAGAGCGAGACTCTGTCTCAAAAAAAAAAAAAAAAAAAAAAAAAGAAAGGAAAAGAAATACCTGAGACTAGGTAATTTATAAAGAGGTTTAGTTGGTTCATGGTTCTGCAGGCTGTACAGGAAGCATGGTACATCTGCTTCTAAGGAGGCCTCAGGAAGCTTCCAATCATGGTAGAAGGCAAAGGGGGAGTGAGGCACTTCACATGGCTGGAGCAGGAAGAAAAGAAGGAGTGGGGAGGTGCCACACACCTTTAAATAACCAGATCTCATGAGAACTCACTAATAGTGAGGACAGTACCAAGGGGGAAATCCCCCCCTTGATCCAATCACCTCCCATCAGGACCCATCTCCAACATTGGGAATTACAATTTGACATGAGATTTGGGTGGATACACAGATCGAAACCATATCACATGTGAATAAGTGTAAGAAAATTATTGCTTATCCAAAGCATATAAATTCAGTCAGGAATGATGATTATGCCAAATAACCACAGATTGTCCATATGAGTGGCTGAGATAGTGACACCTTTGCTTTCTGATGGTTCAATGTACACAATTTTGTTTCATGTGCAAAATCATTAAAAATAGTACATAAAATTATCTTTAGGCTATGTGTATAAGGTGTGTATGAAACATAAATGAATTTTTTTTTTTTTTTTTTTTTTTTTATTATACTTTAGGGTTTTAGGGTACATGTGCACAATGTGCAGGTTTGTTACATATGTATCCATGTGCCATGTTGATTTCCTGCACCCATAAATGAATTTCTTATTTAGACTTGTGTCCATCCCCAGGATATCTCATTATGTATATGCAAATATTCCAAAATCTGAAAAACATCTGAAACACTCTGGTCTCAAGAATTTCGGATATAGGGTACTGAACCTACGTATGTACATACATATGTGTTTCTGTGTGTGTGTGTGTGTTGTGTATATATGATAAAGGAAAAATATTATAAAAGATAAGGAACAATCGTATATGTATAATATATATACACACACACACACACATATATAATCTTTTATATGGTAGGTGTTTTTCTTTTGTATTTTTTCGTATTGAATGTCCAGTTTTCTTGATTGTTTTATAAAACTCCATGATTAGCAATGTGATTGCTGCGGGATAGGGTGACCCCCTTTCTTCTAGTCCTAGTATCATTTTTCCAGGAAGTCTGATTTTAAACAGTGGTTTGGAATCTCTTCTCTTAGTAATATCAAGTGTTTTTTAATTGCTTGCGCAATAGACTCCATAAGGATGTGAAGACTATTTTAGATATGGTTTTGACAGTATTTTCAAGCTTCCAGCTTTGCATCCTACACTGATTTATATATTATTTCAGTATTTTTATACATTCATTTTCTCTCCAAAGCTCTGTTATATATACATAATTTTCTTAATTCTTTAAATAGTGCTGTGGTTATCCTGTGGTTAGCAAGTGTTGATTTTCTAAATTTTTGCTGAAAGGTTAATCAGTGAACAAGAGCTAAGTGGTTTGTACCAGTGACGTAGTTAATTAGTGATAAAGCTACAGGAACATTCTAGCATTCTGCCACTTCCTTTTCCATTTTTATGCATCATAAAATCATGTTTTATGCAGACAAGTAAAACTAAATTTTATGAATGCTTATATTGCCCATACAGGTGCATTTTATCTTAAACCATAGATTTAGTCATGAAAATTTGAGTATCAATTATAAATAGGTTTATGATATTTTTGTAATACAAAAAAATTCTTTGGAAGTCATCCCTCTGTAATTTATCTTTTTTGTTATTCATTGATGCAACTTACCTTTATTGACCATCTCTTATGTTCAACATGCTAAATGAGATTCACGTTTGTATAACTTGAGTTTTCTTAAAATAAGATACGCCTATATAAACACAGTATCCATAGGAACATAAATTTATCAAAAAATGAAGTGAGAGGAAAAAAGTAAGAATTTGGAGTGAGATTATAACTTGAGCATTGGTATTTAGATGTACCCCCACCTCCACAATCCCAATTGAAATCACTGCAAAATTTTAAAATGTGGAGAAACTAAATTCGTGCTGGAGGCCAAGGAGGTGTTCCATCTTC